>NC_025995.2:64008516-64183491 GCF_000442705.2 Elaeis guineensis | reverse complement strand
AAAAATTCCCATGGCACGCTGGATTTTGACTTGGCACGACCTGTGAGTTGACTCATGAGTCGACCCACAAGGCATGAGTCGACTCATGAGTCGACCTCTGCTGATTTGAGCCGAAAAATCCAGAAATCAGATCTTCTGGTCTGTTGCAACAGAAGTCGACTCATGAGTCGACTCCTGAAGCATGAGTCGACTCATGAGTCGACCCCTGCGACGGGAAATGTCAGCAACGGCTATTTTTTTGCCCATTTTAATTGCCATTTATGCTTCCTAAAAATCCTCTAACGGCTCTTTATCTGCCTAAATTATTTTCTCTTGCTTCTAATGCTACAAAATGCTTTAAATGATGAAAGAAATTGCAGATTAAATAGCGGATCAAACGTGAAATCAAATGTGAAGAAAAAAGAGAAGAAAAGAGAAGAACAGAAGAGAGGATCCGAAATTTGCAAGAAAAGCCTGAGATCAACGAAATATCCATAAAGAAAAAGAGAGAGGATCCACAATATACCAGAGAGATTGTGAAAGAGAAAAGGAAGATCTTTCAAGGAGAGAATTCTTCACGCCTATCGTTTCAACCTTGATCTAGAGATCGTTCAAAGCTTTCAAGAGATCTTCAATCAACAATCAACCTCTTCTCAAGCGTTCAACCGTTCATTCATCTTGAGAAAATCTGAAAAAGGGGTTCTTTATTTGAGTAAAGCTTTTATTGTTATATTTGCTCATTTAAGGAGCTGTTTTTGTATTCATCTGTGCTCTAAATATTCTTACTCTTTGTGAGTTTTTGCTCTTGTTTTTGGAGGATTTCCAAAACAAGGAAAGGTTGATCCGAACCTGAAATCGGAGTGTTTTGGGTTTGCTTGTACCCGGAAAACAAGTGTTCTAGCTTGGGATAGCTAGGGTCGGAGTTTCCGACGTCTTGTATTCTAGCTTGGGATAGCTAGTGTCGGAGTTTCCGACATTTTGTATTCGGGTTGAATACAAAGGATAGTGGATTAAAATTCCCAAGTGGGATCTTGGGGAGTGGATGTAGGTGCAAGGTTAGCACCGAACCACTATAAATCCTTGTGTTTGTGGTGTGCTTTATCGCTTTATCTTATTATATCCTTGCAATACTGCTTTAGTTAATTAATATTGATTTAAAGCCATTGTTTTGTTCTTCATAAGTTATCTGTTGGGCTTAAAATTTTTTAGAAACCCAATTCACCCCCCCTCTTGGGTTGCATAGCTGGGCAACAAGTGGTATCAGAGCCAGTGCTCTAGCTCTTCTTTGATCTAACAATCAAAGAGCCAAAGATCTATGGCAACCCATGTTGGAACTTCTCTAGCTGAGGGGCAATCAACAAACCGACCTCCACTTTTCAATGGGTCTAATTACACCTATTGGAAAGCTCGGATGAAGATTTTCATACAAGCACTCGACTATGATATGTGGAGTATCATAGTGAATGGTCCTCACACACCCACCAAGATTATAGATGGTGAGGAGTCAACCAAACCCGAGAAAGAATGGGATGAGGTTGACAAGAAATTGGCACAATTAAATGCCAAAGCTATGAATGTTCTTTATTGTGCACTAGATGCTAGTGAATTTAATCGCATTTCTACTTGTGCATCTGCTAAAGAAATATGGAATAGGTTAGAAGTCACCCATGAAGGAACAAATCAAGTAAAAGAGTCTAAAATAAACATGCTTGTACATAAATATGAATTGTTCAAAATAGAGCATGATGAGTCCATAACTGCTATGTTTACTCGTTTTACTGATATAATCAATGGTTTAAAGAGTCTTGGCAAATCTTATACTAACAGTGAATTTGTAAGGAAGATTCTCAGGTCACTGCCAAGAACTTGGGAAGCCAAGGTGACTGCCATCCAAGAAGCAAAGGACTTGAACACTCTACCTCTAGAAGAGCTTCTTGGATCCTTGATGACTCATGAACTTAGCATGATGCAACATCAAGAGGATGAAATCAAAAAGAAAAGAACCATTGCCCTCAAATCCACAACTTCACCTGATTATGAAACAGATGACTCTGAAGATGAAGATCAGGATGAGGAGATGGCTCTCATCACCCGGAAATTCAAGAAGTTTCTAAGAAAAAGGAAACAGGGGATGAGAAAGAAATTTACAAAAGGGGATCAAAGCATAGAAAAAGAGAAAGATCAAACCCCTATATGCTACGAGTGCAAGAAGCCAGGACATTTCAGATCCGAATGTCCTCAATTGAAGAAAGGTCCAAAGAAATTCAAAAAGAAGGCAATGATGGCGACCTGGAGTGCGAGTGATGACTCAAGCTCCGACGAGGAAACCTCAACCGAACAAGCCAATCTGTGCTTGATGGCACATGAAAATGAGGTAACTTCTGAATCCACTAGTGAATTTACTTTTGAAGAATTGCATGAAGCTTTCTATGATTCAATTGATGAATTAAAGAAACTAGGGAAGAAAAACAAAGAGCTGAAATTGAAAAATCAGTCCTTAGTGAAACAAGCTGAAATTCTTTCAATTGAAAAATTCACATTGATTCAAGAAAATCAAAACTTTAAGGATGAAATTAACAGGCTGAAATCTATAGTAGATAAGTTCACCTTAAGTTCAAACAAGCTAAATATGATCCTTGATAATCAGAAAGCTATATATGATAAGGCTGGACTTGGTTATAAACCCCTGAAGAAACAAAAATTTTTGAAGGATATTTATGCAAATTATTCAAGCAAAAAGCCTACAAATATTATTTGTTTTAAATGTGGAAGAATAGGACATAAATCATACACATGTCTTATTAACAAATATGCAAACACAAAGAAAATATGGGTTCCAAAAGGAACCATTCTGACTAACCTGAAAGGACCCAAGAAAGCTTGGGTACCTAAGACAGAAACTTGATCTGTGCTTGCAGGTGTGTCTAGCATCCCAAGAAGGAAACAGGAAATGGTATCTTGACAGCGGATGCTCGAGACACATGACTGGTGATGAATCACAATTCATCACGCTTGATGCTAAGGATGGAGGGATGGTCACCTTTGGAGATAATGGCAAAGGAAAGATCATCGGGATAGGTAACATTGGTATCACTCCCTCCAAATACATTGAGAATGTTTTACTTGTTAAAGGTTTAAAGCATAACTTACTTAGCATTAGTCAATTCTGTGATAAAGGGTATAAAGTAAGTTTTGAATCATCTGTATGCATTGTGACGAGTCCTATTAACGATGGCATTAAATTTATAGGGCATAGGCATGGCAATGTTTATATGGTAGACTTGAATGATTTAACTAAATTAGACATGCAATGCCTAGTTTCCTTAAATGCTAAAATAAATGAGACTAGTTGGCTGTGGCATCGTAGACTTGCACATATTAGCATGCATTCTCTTTCAAAATTAATCAAAAAGGATTTAGTTCTCGGTTTGCCAAAATTAAATTTTGAAAAGGATAGAATTTGTGATGCATGCCAATTAGGTAAACAAACTAGAATATCATTTAAATCCAAAAACACTATTTCAACTTCTAGACCTTTAGAGCTCTTACATATGGATTTATTTGGACCAACTAAAACCACTAGTCTAGGAGGAAAACGATATGGATTTGTAATAATTGATGATTACTCTCGTTTTACTTAGGTTTTCTTTTTAGCTCACAAAAATGAAACTTTTCAAATTTTCACGAAATTTCATCAAAAAGTCACTAATGAAAAAGGGTTTTCAATTCAAAATATTAGAAGTGATCATGGAACAGAATTTGAAAATCATGACTTTGAAAATTTTTGTGATGAAAATGGAATTGGCCACAACTTCTCTGCTCCTAGGACACCCCAACAAAATGGGGTAGTTGAAAGGAAAAATAGAACCTTAGAAGAAATGGCCCGTACCATGCTCTGTGAAAGCAACCTTCCAAAATATTTTTGGGCGGAAGCTATTAACACAGCATGTTACATTTTAAATCGTGCTTTAATAAGACAATTTTTAAAGAAAACCCCCTATGAACTTTGGAAAGGAAGAAAACCAAATATTGCCTATTTTCATGTTTTTGGTTGCCGATGTTTTGTATTAAATAATGGCAAAGAAAAACTTGGTAAATTTGATGCAAAATCAGATGAAGCAATCCTTCTAGGTTACTCCTCCACTAGTAAAGCATTTAGAGTGTTCAACAAAAGAACCTTAGTAGTTGAGGAGTCCATACATGTTGTCTTTGATGAATCTAACGATCTTCCTTCAAGGAAGAATAAGGGTGTTGATGATGCAGATCCACTAATAGAAGGTATGAAGGAGATCACTCTAAAAGATTCAGCAACTCCAGAAGACAAGGATCAAGAAGATGAACAAAATGAGAAAGGTGAAGAAATTCAAGAACAACCTCAAGGTACAAATGACTTACCCAAGGAATGGAGGTATGTTCACAACCACCCTAAGGAATTAATTATCGGTGATCCTATGCATGGGGTAAAAACACGTTCTTCACTTAGAGATGTACTTAATCATTGTGCTTTTGTATCTCAACTTGAACCTAAAACTTTTGAAGAAGCTGAAAATGATCATAACTGGATTAATGCTATGCAAGAAGAACTCAGTCAATTTGAAAGAAATAATGTTTGGACCTTAGTGAAAAGACCTAAAGATTATTCAATAATTGGCACAAAATGGGTCTTTAGAAACAAATTAGATGAGCATGGAAATGGAAATAGAAATAAAGCAAGACTGGTTGCTAAGGGATATAATCAAGAAGAAGGAATTGATTTTGATGAAACCTTTGCACCTGTTGCTAGATTAGAAGCCATTAGACTTCTACTTGCTTATGCTTGCTTTATGAAATTCAAACTATTTCAAATGGATGTTAAAAGTGCATTTTTAAATGGATATATTTCTGAAGAAGTATATGTAGAACAACCCCCTGGATTTGAAAATCATGCTTTTCCCAATCATGTCTTTAGATTAAATAAAGCTTTATATGGTCTAAAACAAGCACCTAGAGCATGGTATGAAAGGCTAAGCAAATTTCTACTAAATAATGGTTTCTCAAGAGGCAATGTGGATACAACTCTATTTATTAAAAGAAACCAAAATGATATGCTAATTATACAAATTTATGTTGATGACATAATTTTTGGGTCTACTAATGAATCCCTTTGTCAAGACTTTGCTAAGCTTATGCAGGGAGAGTTCGAGATGAGCATGATGGGAGAACTCACCTTCTTCCTCGGACTCCAAATCAAACAATCAAAAGAGGGAATCTCCATCACCCAAAGCAAGTACACCAAGGAACTACTCAAAAGATTTGGAATGGAGAACTGCAAACCAATTGGCACACCAATGAGTCCCTCATGTAAGCTTGACAAGGATAATGAAGGTAAAAGCGTAGACTTAAAATACTATAGAGGTATGATTGGCTCATTATTATATTTAACTGCAAGTAGGCCTGATATCATATTTAGTGTTTGCTTATGTGCAAGATATCAATCTAATCCTAAGGAATCTCATTTGAATGCTGTTAAAAGAATCCTTAGATACTTAAATGGTACACAAACTATAGGGTTATGGTACTCTAAGGACTCACAAATTAATTTGTTAGGATATTCTGATGCTGATTTTGCTGGATGTAAATTAGATAGAAAAAGCACAAGTGGAACTTGCCAATTTCTTGGAGTTAACCTAATCTCATGGTTTAGCAAGAAACAAAATTCGGTGGCACTGTCTACGGCTGAGGCCGAATACATTGCAGCCGGAAGTTGTTGTGCTCAAATCTTGTGGATTAAGCAACAACTCGAAGATTTTGGAATCAAACTTAATGAAACACCAATAAAATGTGATAATACAAGTGCTATAAATCTATCTAAAAATCCAATACAACACTCAAGATCTAAACATATTGAGATAAGACATCATTTTATAAGAGAACATGTTCAAAACAAAAATATAATTCTTGAATATGTTTGCACTGAAAATCAATTAGCCGATATCTTTACAAAGGCCCTTAGTGAGGAAAGATTCTGTGAAATTAGGAGAAATCTAGGAATTCTAGATCCATTTATCTGAAATTTCTCAATTTCCAAAGAATAGATGTCAAAAACTCTTAGAGCTCAATTTTCAACATCTATCCTGGTTCCAAAAGCTCAGTTTTATCACTCTAAAAACTTATCATTGAGCAAAATTCTTTCTCCCAAAATTTTGAATTTTTCTGGAATTTATTTGCATTTTTCCTGATTTTCTGAACTTCATGAGTCGACCCCCATGAGTCGACTCAATGGCAAACTTGTTAATCCCACCAACTTCCATCGGGTTCATTGTTTTTAAAACGGGAAACCTTGTTTATGAGACGACTCATCTTCTCGTTGTCTTCCTTCCGAAAGTCGTCCTCTCCAAACTTCTGTTTTGCTCCAAATCCAAGGATTAATTTCGAGGCAATTCTCCCTCCTCCTCTCCACCAAAAATCGTCTCCTTGAAAAAGATTTTTCTGTGCTTTCTCGCAGTGATAGGCGCGGGTGGAACGTGCCCTAGAACTTCACCGTTCATTCAAAATCCACTTCTTTTCTCCACCAAAATTCTTCTTTACTCTTTTGTGATCCCTCCTCCACTGAATTCAAGTCTTCTTGTCTGCTACCTTATTGGATATGGCTCCAAAGATGAAACTTCCCCAAAGAAGAAAATCAATCCGAGAGCCTGAGGAAATTGTCCGAAAGAAAAGGCATGCTCAGTCTTCCACTGTTCCCAATCCAGTTTCAGTACCTGCTCAAGGTCCCTCTCAACCCTCCATAAGCCCCAGTGTAAATCTTCTTTCTGATAGAAAAGTAGAAACCGGGAAAAATATAGATTTTCGGTTCTTTGAGAAAGAAGGCTTTACTTTTGCAAGTAAGATCAAAAATCAAGGATGGGAACTTTATTGCTCTCTTAAGGAAGTCACCTATGTTGATCTAGTCAGAGAGTTCTACCAGAACCTAAATTATGGAAACGGGTCTGTGACTTCAACTGTAAAGGGGATTGACATCTGTTTGGATTCTAGGATATTGGGAGAGATACTTCAGTTGCCTAGTGAAGGATACTCATATATGGAACTCCCAATTAAAGAAGAAGGGATCAGAATTATCTTAGGAGAAGATTTTTCAGGAAGTTTAAACAGATTGGAAGCAAAGCTACTGTCCATTGAGATGAGGGTCCTGCATCAGATTGTGACAAAACTATTCTTTCCTAGGAGTGGTAGACATGACTTACTATCTGGCAGAGATGTATGTGTCATGTTTCATATCATCACTCAGACCCCCCTAAACCTCCCTACACTTATGATAGAGGCCATGAGAGAAACTTTGAACAGATCCAAGGCACACTTGCCTTATGGTATGGCCCTTACTAGAGTTTTTAGGAGGTTTGGAGTTAGCTGTGAAGGGGAGACACCTACCAAGCTCTCACATGTGGACACTTTCAACCAACACAGCCTGCACCGAATGAGAATTACAAAGACTGTTGGTGGTTGGATCAAGGGCTCTGAAGAAAGAGCTGAGGAGAGAGCTGAGGAAAGAGCTGAAGACAGAACTGAAGGCAGAGTAGAAGAAGAAGGTCCAACTTCTCCTGTACATGATTTTAGGGCAGCTTCACCAGATACCCAGTTCATTCATGATACTGAGGCTGGCCCTTCTGAGTTTACTAGGATGCCCACACCAGTGTATCAGCCAGAGAGCAGAGCACCTCATTCAGAGTTCAGACTGGCTGGCGATCAGATCGAGCATATATCTCAGCGTGTGGCTTCTTTGTTGTCTAGCCAGTGGAGTAGTACTTCTTTTGCACCTGGAGCTACTTCTTCTAATCAGACCATTACTCCCCACATCTCCACTATATTTCAGATGATTTCAGATCAGTCCGTCAGGATACAGCAGCTTGAGGATACAGTCTGGAGACTTACTGGCAGAGTTCTTGACTTGCAGGGGCAAGTCCTTGCATTGGCCCATCCCCAGCCACAGGAGTCTACCATTGAGGTCACAGACCTCACTGCAGAGGCTGGCAGGCTCAGAGGAGCACTAGAAGGAGGATATGAGCTACTGAGGAAAGAGATCAGAGGATCGAGTGAGCATGCTACCACCCAGTTCACTGCTCTACTTCAATCTGTTTCCAGAGCACTGAACGTACTTGATTCTATCAGACTCATGATATCAGCCCTAGTATCTCAGCGTTCTCAGCCACCCAGTTCATCTCGTTCTCTTGCTCGTGGCAGAGGCAGACGGGGTAGAGGATGCACTTCTGATCCATCATCTCCTCACCCTATATCTGATGACTCTGATCATTGACTTATCTAGATCTTAGGAGTTAGTATCTTGTTCTAGGATCTATACCTTGGGGCCATGTATTGACATTTAGCTGGTTGAATTCTATGTATTGAAATAATTATGATTTTAATGGAATCATCTTTTACCTATATTTCTACCTCTTTGTAATGATTATATTTTGGTTATATTTCAATCTCTGATACATCTGTTGAAATATTATCTTCTCCTTATTGTTGTTTGCTATTGATAATTGCTATATTAAGGGGGAGCAAACATCTGTGAAAAACTCTAAAGAGGAAGAAATTAAAGAATATTTTCAGAAAAGGAAAAGAAAGAGTTAACTATGTTTGATGATGTCAAAAAGGGGGAGAAATTAAAATTAAACAAAAATTGAAATTAGACAAAAAGCAAAACCCTAAATTATGAGAAAAAGGGGGAGAAATTAAATTAAAACAAATATTGAAGAAATTAAACAAATATTGAAGAAATTAGACAAAAACTAGGATTGAAAGATTAAACAAAACTTTGAGAAATTTTGGTATCGAAATTTGGTATCAGACAGAGAAATTTGGTATCAGACAGAACTTTAATCCATCAAAAGCAAAATCATGAGTACAATGCAAATAAGTATTTTTTATATATATGCTCTGATATTCAAACTTGCTTTTGAAATTTTACTCACCTTGAGACATCAATAAGAAATTTGTTTTACTCTGATACATCCTACAATTTTTTTCAACTTGATCTGATACATGATAACATTTGATCCGATACAGTGTGAAGGTTTCTCTAAAATATTATAACATTTGCTCTGATACTGTATGAAATTTTCTCTGATACATTAAAAATTTTCTTGCTCTGATACATTATAAAATCTTTTCTGATATCATTGTAAAAATTATTTTTGCTCTGATACATAGAAAAAGTTATTTATCTTCTCTTGCTCTGAAATATCTTGAACTCAAAATGATCTAATACCCTTTTCAAATCTTTAAGAAAATGGACAAACTATTTTTGCATTTATATTACATGCCAAAAGAATCATACTCTTTTCAAGCATATACACCCATAATGGATTCTTTTGAAATTAATGCATTAACATAAATATTTTTGTTCATATGTTTTGTCATCATCAAAAAGGGGGAGATTGTTGCTCCTAGATTGATTTTGATGATTACAAAGCAGATTGAAGGGATACAAACAATTGAAAAAGTCCTTATGCTCTTCAAGGGCAAAATCATAATTTTGCTAAAATCCTGATTTGATAGTACCATTTGGTAGAACAAATGATTTGAAATCTATTGGTGAAAATTTCATTGTGTTTGGACTAATATTTTTGAAGTTATGAAGGTTTGAAGTGCATGAGTCGACTCATGAGTCAACTCATGGCACTATGAGCTGAATGGCACGCAAAAAATTCCCATGGCACATTGGATTTTTGACTTGGCACGACCTGTGAGTCGACTCATGAGTCGACCCACAAGGCATGAGTCGACTCATGAGTCGACCTCTGCTGATTTGAGCCGAAAAATCCAGAAATCAGATCTTCTGGTCTGTTGCAACAGAAGTCGACTCATGAGTCGACTCCTGAAGCATGAGTCGACTCATGAGTCGACCCCTGCGACGGGAAATGTCAGCAACGGCTATTTTTTTGCCTATTTTAATTGTCATTTATGCTTCCTAAAAATCCTCTAACGGCTCTTTATCTGCCTAAATTGTTTTCTCTTGCTTCTAATGCTACAAAATGCTTTAAATGATGAAAGAAATTGCAGATTAAATAGCGGATCAAACGTGAAATCAAATGTGAAGAAAAAAGAGAGGAAAAAGAGAGGAACAGAAGAGAGGATCCGAAATTTGCAAGAAAAAGCCTGAGATCAACGAAATATCCATAGAGAAAAAGAGAGAGGATCCACAATATACCAGAGAGATTGTGAAAGAGAAAAGGAAGATCTTTCAAGGAGAGAATTCTTCACGCCTATCGTTTCAACCTTGATCTAGAGATCGTTCAAAGCTTTCAAGAGATCTTCAATCAACAATCAACCTCTTCTCAAGCGTTCAACCGTTCATTCATCTTGAGAAAATCTGAAAAAGGGGTTCTTCATTTGAGTAAAGCTTTTATTGTTATATTTGCTCATTTAAGGAGCTGTTTTTGTATTCATCTGTGCTCTAAATATTCTTACTCTTTGTGAGTTTTGCTCTTGTTTTTGGAGGATTTCCAAAACAAGGAAAGGTTGATCCGAACCTGAAATCGGAGTGTTTTGGGTTTGCTTGTACCCGGGAAACAAGTGTTCTAGCTTGGGATAGCTAGGGTCGGAGTTTCCGACGTCTTGTATTCTAGCTTGGGATAGCTAGTGTCGGAGTTTCCGACGTTTTGTATTCGGGTTGAATACAAAGGATAGTGGATTAAAATTCCCAAGTGGGATCTTGGGGAGTGGATGTAGGTGCAAGGTTAGCACCGAACCACTATAAATCCTTGTGTTTGTGGTGTGCTTTATCGCTTTATCTTATTATATCCTTGCAATACTGCTTTAGTTAATTAATATTGATTTAAAGTCATTGTTTTGTTCTTCATAAGTTATCTGTTGGGCTTAAAATTTTTTAGAAACCCAATTCACCCCCCCTCTTGGGTTGCATAGCTGGGCAACACTACTATTACCAACATGTTCAATAACTCGAGCAAAGTGTTATTAATTTTATTCATATGGTAGCTCATAATGAATTGTCCATATGAATCAAAAAGAGACTGGAGGATCAGATCCACCTGTAATTTCTTATCCATGTTCATGCCGAACTTCTGAAGCTCCTCAATGTCTTTGATCATTGTCAAACAATGATCATTGACAGACTGTCCATCACGTATTTTCGCTCTGAATAGTCTTCAAGAGACCTCAAAGCGAGCTGTGCGACTCTGCTCATCATACAACTCTTGCAGGTGAGTTAGCATTTCTTTGGCTGTCCTCATGTCTTCATGCTGTCGCTGAAGATCATTGGACATGGACACTAAAATATAATACTTCGTCTTGTTATCTTCATCCATCCACTTCTCAAGTGTGGCTCGTTGATTAGGGGATGGATGAGCTGGTAACACAGATACATCCTGATCAAGGATATGGGTAATTTTCTCAGAACTGAGAATGATTCTCAAATTTTGGAGTCAGTCTTTATAGTTTGTATCGGTCAACCTATTAGTATCGAGGATACGGGCTAAAAGCTTGGAACTTGATATGGTTATCTGTAGAGAGAACAATTTTTAGTTAGATATTTATACTTATAAAAATATTTATTCTATAATTTTTTTAAAAACAAACAAAAATTTTTACTATTTTCTCAAATCTCCCACACTCTTTGGGTGGAGAAAGGAAAATCTATACACAATCGATTTCAAGTGGATACTGTGGTCTCATTAATCTATACACACCTCACCTAACAGTTATTGATGAGCACAGACTAATGAGTGGATAATACTTTATTCATTATTTTACTAAGTAAGATGTAGTAGGCTTGGTCTCTAAGTCATATGGCCTTACCTAACAGTTATTGATATATTTCTTAGTTAGTTCAGACCCATCGTTCATCAAAGGGTGCAAAGCTGTCATTGAGACCCTCACCTAACAGTTATTGGGCCTAACCCCATCTCTATCCCAGGACATCAAATATCAATAGAGTGATTGTATCTTTCCGATGCAACTGAACCACTGTAACTAACCGAGAATGATCAACGTCAGGAAGGCACCCACATCTCTACAATAATGAAAGACCTCTGACTTAATATTTAGTGAGGAGATTTAGGTTTAGGTCTCTTCTAAATTAGTAGATATGATATCTGACTGATTAAATTTAGGTCAGTACATCCACATATCTAACCAACCTAGTCAGCATGGGTGAACTCGAGTCAACAAGTAATATAGCATGAAACTGAATCTTCCAAGATGGTCAAGTAAGTTAAGATGAGTAGGGGTCCCTCGTTACTTTTTTTAGACATTAATCAAAATTGGTCAGGTCAGACAATGGAACCAATTAAATAACCACCATATAAATACTTGTCTTAGACAACAAATTGATCGATTAGAATCGATCACATTAACCTATTGAAATGAATCCGAATCACTGAGCCAAATTTGACCTTGAGTCAATCAATTCACATCAAAATATGAATCGATGCGATCAACTATAACTAAACTCAACTTTAAATCTCTTTGACCTAATCCTAATCAAGTATTGATTAGATCTAATCAACTGCTCAAAATCGATAATGGGTTCTAGCCTGATCTAATCAATTTAATCCTAATTGTAGTTTGATCACTAGACTTAATTTTTTCAACCCATACCCACATGCAATAATATAATTTCAGATCTAAAAATAATTTTAGATTATGTTTCATTGTATGCATTAGTGGCTTATGTCTTAAAATAATTTTAGACCTAAACCTAATGTTTTATATCATATATATGTAGTTTCATATCTAAACTAAAATATATATCACATATACATCAAATTTCAAATCTAAAATTAAAAATATATATATCAAATATATGTATAATTAGATTTAAAATAATAATTAAAATATTTTTAAAAATATTTTTCAAAAAATTGATTCGCATCAAACTAGGACAACCTTTTCAATATAGGGGATAAACCCTATATCAGGATAATCTTATATCAGTTTGATATGAACTTTTAATAATTTTAGTTTCAGATCTAAACATGAAATAAGACATATTACATATATTAATTTTTAGATCTAAAAGATTGATTTACTTGCTTTAAAAATAGTTTTCAAAAATCGATTAATCTTGTGCTAGGACAATCTTTTCAATATAGAGGATAAATTCTATATCAGGACAACCTTATACCAGTACAATCAATTTTAAATCAACAAAACTTTCAAATCTAAGATAAAAATCAGTTTATATATGTCTTTAAAAAATCAGTAGTTCTGATACCACTGTTAAAAAATCGGATAGGATGCATGCATAGATTTTAAAAAAAAAAATTATGAGTAGTAAAAATAAATCAAGTTAAATCTTTTAACTCATATGTATTAGATCTCATCTAATCCTACCAAAAAACTCAGGAATAAAGACATGTATATAATCTGAAATAAAAATGAGGATGAAATCAAATCTCGATACCTTTACGTAAGTCGATCCATACCACAGTCGATGATCGTAAATTTTGATGGGTTCCTTTAGCCACACACACACTCGACCTCCACAGATATCCACATAAGGCTCGTTCCAACAAGAGATAGATATCTTCACTGGGGTGCTAGATCCTTTACAGAAAACTCCTTTTTGATGGCTGAGGCTGTTCTCTCACAGATCTCACAAACACTCTTAAGAACTAGGGAGAATGGGGAGGAAAAGAAGGAGAAAGAAGATTTGAATTTTTCAAAATATTTTTTTTGATTTTTCACACTATACTAGGATCTAGAATTAGTCCCTATTTATAAGAGGGAGAGCTAGGGTTTCATAGGAGAGAGGGGGTGCCACTTTTTCACATGCCAAAACATTTTTAGCGTTAACAAATTTCTCACACCTATAATTTCCATGTCCAAGGGAGGAATTCAATTGTTGGTGCCACCTAGTTGGCATAAAAAGAAAATTATATTTTCTTCTTATCTCTATCCTTGATTTGAATCAAATTCAAACTAGAAATAAAATCAAGAGATAAGGTGGATGAGTCATCAACCAATTACCTGCTAAAAACATCCTCTCCTCTCATATCTGCACCCAGAAACCTCACGCACAACATTCTTCATGCCAAAACATTTTTTGTTGTGAATTATGGGCATGAAAATCAAAGTGGGGGGTGGTGGAAAGAGAGTCCCAGCTCCAAGAGACTCTAGGGTTTTCAAATTTGAACTAAATCAAATTTGATTTGATTTGATCCAAATAAAAAAAAAAAACCTAATCAAATTAGGAACCTAATATCCTCAATTAAATCATAATCTTATTAGGAATTAACTGAATCCAAATCTTGATCAAATCAAGAATTAATCTCTCTCACAATTAGGCTCGACCTAATCAAATCTAATCTAAGTCAAAATAAATTCAATTCAATTAGACTTGATCTGAGTCTCAATTACTCAATCAAATTGAGCCAATTAGTAATCCAATTACTAATTAATCTTCCTATGATTTACTAACACTTAGTGAATTTTTTAATTATAATTTTTGAACAAGATTAATCATCAATCAAATTGACGATTTTATCCTTCATTAATTCATAATCATCGATCAACTGTCTGATCGGATAAAAACCTCTTTTGTATGTGACCCCATAGATTCCATTCTATCTGATAGTGAGATATATTATGATCTCCATTATAATATCATCGAAACTCCTTTCGATGGGTTGAAAAATTCTAACTCTACCCTTCGAGGATCATCGATCATCTAGACAACACTCGATGAATCTCACAATCTACTAGTGACACCTAGCAATATCTAGTAGCAATTCAGTAGAATAAAGGTATGAACCCTAAGGTACAGTTATCGTGTGATTTAATCTTTCGTGAGTCTCAATTTGACGGAGGTCATGGAGAACTCATCAGACCCCATCGTCAGTTATATGCAATATTGGCTCGATTCGAGTTCATTTGTGAATCTTGTGAAAACTCTTTTTCAGTATTCACACTTACTTTGATCAAAGACTTTCTGAACTTAGTTTCGCAAATTGCATAGGACTTCTCCTTTTCTACCAAGGTCGATAGATTCCATCTAAATGCATCTTACTCTAAACAGTGAATTTGAACCTACTGAAGCCAATATACACAGCAAGGACCTGAATGGTTAGGGATCAAGGGAACATGTAGTCAAACTTAGTAGCCTCGCTGTGAATAGCTAATGACATCATAGGTCAAAGGACCACTCACACCACTACAGCATCAAGAAGATCACTGATAAGTGAGTAGACATCCATGTGATTTCTCGTATTGATCATGCTTAGTGTAAGTTATTCTCTAACAATCATCCGCACCCTTACCCCAGTGTCCTTACACTGCAGATTCGAGATTCATCTGCCCACAAAGAAGGTGAACTGTGCATAAATCTCGAATGGATTGATCACTGTCCTCCATGATGATCTTTTGATCAAAAATATTTAGAAATTAACCACTAATTAATATATGTCTTAAATTCTCAACACATTGAAAATATACAAAAATTATCTTTGTTAATTTTTAGGATAAATCATGGACACATAAATATGATTAGAATGAAAAAAATTTTTATTGATAATAAAAATATTACAAGTACTAAATTAAATCCTGAAATTATAAAATATGTCAGCCAACAATTGACTTCTAGGATACAAATCTAACACTTCCTATGTATTTTTTATTCCTTTTTATTTTCTTAAGGATCCACTTCTCCACTGTTTGCACCATGTCCAGACTGATGATTGTAATCCAAAGGACGATACACCAAAAGACGTGCAAGCTGAGTGACTATATTGTAGACTGAGAGATATAAGAGCTATCAACTTAGGATCGAGCTTTTTATAGAGCAGAGGCCGAAAGATGCCTAACCATCAATTATCACTGCTCAGTATATGAAAAAATGATAGTGCTATCCAGAATATAGGAATAGTAGAGGGAAGGTGATTATCATGCATAATAATAGTTGTCTATATGGTGCAAACTAATAAAAACAAATAGTTGCATCCGTCTTATAACAATCCAAAATATAGTAATGGTAGCACTACTCAATATATAAGAGTGGTGGATGGAAGATAACAACTATGCACGATAATACTAGCCCATTTAGCATAAATCATTAAGAATATGTATCAAAAATTATGTAGTGACATCTGTCTCAATAGTCGATACAAGTCATTTATAAATAGCAAGTTGTAATCACAAGAGAAGATCTTTTGGCCAATCAAATTTCTTGCTTCTATCCTTTAATTCCTTTCTTTTAGTTATTTAGTTCAACTCTAGTTTATTATTAGTCACAGTATAAACATGTAGCCCCGGTTATATCCTACCTCCTCTTTTTTTTTAAGCAAGTGGAATTACAATCAATAATAAAAATCCTTGAAGGCTAAGGCACTTGGACCTACACTACTATTCCTTTCCCTTATCTTCTCCCACGCACATGTAGGAACCTGCCAAAGGAAGCCCATGAAATCTCTCCAATAGAGGATTTTCCGACCAACATCTTCCTTTTCTAGCATGTTCAGTGGAACAGTTCACATAGCTATATCATGCCACCGAGATAGAGGATGGATGCTCCATCATTAGGACTACTAGGGAGTCTATCACACAATGCCAAAAAGTCTTAGAGTTTCTAGGTTGGCATATCTGGACTAGCTCCTCCAATCCATAAGCAGTTGACATCTTCGGTGGCTAGACCGGGTCCACTCCTCCTAGGGAGCTTGGCATTGAAAGCCATGTCCCATAGATAGAAATGATTCATTTGCTAGCTAGTCGCTCTCAGGAAATGTTCATGTAGTTCAAATCCTACATGAACAAGAGCCAGCACAGTCATTTGAAAGCATTCATATGTCAAATGGCTATTGTATTAAGGTCACTTATAGAACAACACAATGTATTTTTGAATTTGATAACAGAGCAAGTTGAGAGGCTTGTTTCTATTATTGAAAGCCCATATTATGTGCCACATATGCTCTGATGCCTATGCTATCTAGTCCCTATTAGGAAATGTTCATACAGTTCAAATCCTATATGAACAAGAGCCAGCACAGTCTATTGAAAGTATTCATATGTCAAGTGGCTATTGTATTAAGGTCACTCATGGAACAACATAATATACTTTTGAATTTGACAATAGAACAAGTTGAAAGGCTTATGTTTATTATCAAGAGCCAATATTGTGTGTCACAGTATGTTCTGATGCCTATTGTGCCAAAATTGGCCGATCCTACCTTTGGAGGGCAAATCAATCTGTCAAATTTTACAATATGAAAATGTCGCGATCCTTAAGAAACCTACTTTTTGATTTTTAGTCTATAAGATGAATAAAGGCAAAGACCACCTTAGAAGGTCCTCAAGAGTTATAGGTCGATGCGATAAGGAAGGTATCCTACAAATTAATTCAAAAGGTCAAACCGAACAAGTAGTCACCAATGGCTCAATCAACATCAGGCCGATAATTGAACCTAAGATTATGGCCATCTTAATTAGAACTAGTCATTCCCTTGGGATAGTGGATGGAGGACAGTAGTTCAATCTATCTACAGTGCAACATATCCATATTTCGAGGGCTGGGGTAACCACCTCAATGGGTATCATCACCTCCTCATTAGTAGCAATCGTGCACACCAAATCTATAGTTCAAAAAGTAAGCTATTAACCAACCAACGGCCTATGTTCCTCCAAATTTAAGAGCTGAGAGGCATCAGCCATATTGGGTACCTTCACCTCCAAATCAGCCATACCCATCATACCCATGGACCAGGGGATAAGCACAATGATGGATCTTACCTCCATCAGATCCTATATGCTTTCTACCTACCACTTAAGTTGCATCTTGCCTCGATTAGATCTTCCATGGATATGTTAGCTTTTCATTCAAATTGGTTAAATTAGATAACATCCAATTCCAAAATTAGATCAATGGATGTGACACCAGATACATCCCATCATCCTTCTAATAAACGATTGATAGGATATGAAAGGCATTGTTTACACCACCTCCAAATCGACAAGTATAATTTGAAAGTTGATACACCAAGATAGATGCAAGCCACATAACTATAGTGTAAACTGAGAAGGGCGAGAACCATCAATCTGCAACTATGCCTTTTGTAGAGTGGAAGCTAAGGGATAGCTAACCAATAGTTATTGCCACTCAGTGTATGATTGGTAGTTGCTATTTAAAATATATTAATAGTGGAAGGGAGGTGACTTCATACATAATAATTGTAGTTTACATGGCACAAACCAACAAAAATAAGTAATTATACGAATTTTATCATTATTCACAACATGAGAGATGTGGTAGCACTGCTCATAATATATAAGTAATGGAAGGAAGATAACTACGAATCATACTAATAGGAGTCAATGTGGCACAAACCAACAAAGACATATGTCAAATGTTTATAATAACATCTATCCCAGTAGTTAATGAAAGTCGCTTATAATTATCAAATTATTATCCCAAGAAGGGCTTCTTTCGTCATTCAAATGACTAATTGTTATCTCTATCTTTACTTTTAGTTTATCGTTGCTTGTATCCTTTATTTATTTATTTTTTTAGTTATCTAGTTCAAGTCTAATTTATCATTAGCTGCAACGTGAACAATGTGAATATATAGCCCCAGCTATACCTTACTTTCTGCTCTTTTAGGCAAATGGTATTATGATAACAGAAGTTCTTAAAAGTCAAGACATCTAGACCAATGATATTATCCCTTTCTCTTATTTTCTCTCCTACCATCCGACACCAGTAGCACACCTATGTACATATAGGAACCTATCAAGGAAAGCTCATGCCTATTGTATCCTTTGAGCTGTGGTTTTTTCGACCAACAGCCACACTTGTTCCAAATTCCACTATGACAAATGGTTCTACCCTAGGTAACTAAGCTCTGGACTCCTCAATCGCCTACTCAAATAAATTTCATGGGCACTAGGATTACTCCACAATCTCCATTTGGCTCCTTAGATGATGAAATAATGGAATAGCTGGGGGCAGCCATGGTTATCAAATTATTCAAATATTATCTAATGTTCAAACAAAAATATTTATCAACTTTGACATCATAACAATGAGTGCCAAGTAAGGATAATTTTTTAATATCCCAATCTGATTTTAATGCAAATTATAAGGCATGGATCATGCAAATGGGATCCAATAGGATTTGAGCCAAGCAAAAATCTCCGAAAAGCGCAATAGTGTTGCATATCCAAGGCTGATATCCCGTTTTGTTAGCTCGGATTGAAATTCTAGTGGGGCAAAATTGGAGTCCCTAGAGGCCATCTCCTTGGCAGGAAAAAAAATTCTGGAAGCGATGGTCAAGAGAAGACGAAGACTTGCGACGAAGAGAGAAGGACAAACCCTAAAAGCTTATGCCTAATCTCATCTGAGGCTTTAAATAGCACCAGAGTTTAAATCATCCCCAAGTGATGCTTCTTTTCAGAGCATTGATTATTATGGACGTGAATCGACAGAGCGAGAATAGACGCTCGATGCATGATAACCCTTGACGGGATGTAACTCCTACCGTCGATATGGTAGTTAATGCCACTGACAAGCGAATCATACCCTGTGCCACTTTCGAAGAGGCATACGAGAACGTGCGACGATACCTACCACATGGAGGTGATTTGAATTTTAATTCTTTTAAATACCTACACAATGGGTACGAGTTGTGTACGGCTTAGATTTCGATCCAGATTATGGCTCGAGTTGTACTTTGCTCAGAATATAGCTCAGGTTGCACATTTATTAAGTTATAACTCGGATCGTATTTTATGATTTTAATTACAGCTAAGTTCTTGGTTAATATAGATCGAAATCTGATCAATTCAGCTCAGAATGTGATTTGTACTAATCCATTCGAACACTACGAACATCAGTAACAAAAATAAATTTCATTCATTTGCATCAAAATGATTACAAAGTTCAGAGATACAAATCACTACTTTGGAATACCATCAGGACGACTTACTCCAAAACAGCCTTCTTCAGTGCCGGCAACCTCTTCAGTCTAGATGGTCGTGTGAATTTTATTTGCTTTAGTAGAGTAACAAGATTCCCTCGTAAATTTCTTTACGCTATCCGCCGCCATGGCCAGCAAACTTTCATCTAAAAAATTGGCTTGAAAAAGCTTGATACTGTCAGCAGAGAGATGTGCCCGAGCCATTATTTTGCATCTCTCAAAGCCTACGAAGAATACCATTTTGCAGGTCTGATTTATGATTTTAGCTCTTTTTTTTGCCAGTCGACTTTTCCTTCTTTTAACATTTTTGGTTAGAAGCTCTGGACCTATGATTTGATGCTAGAGCATATTTTAGCTCTCTCTTTCCTTCTCCAATTTCTTTTACAAGCACTCCATTTCTGATGAAGCCTCCTAAAATTTGGCAGATGGCTCAAGGGATGCTTGGATACTTTTGGAAGCAGAGCCCTTACCCCTCAGAGGTTCTCTTCCTGCGCCCCACTCTTTCTGAGGTCTTGGCCCTCTTAGTTGAGCCTCCACTGGTACTCCTTCGAGAAGGAACCTCAGAGGGACTATAATCTCGGCTCTTTTTTCCCTCGAGTGTCCTCCTCAAGTGCTCTACATCATCGCGGGTTCGATGGCAATCCCTTTCGCCTCAGACCTCTGCCTCTCGAGATCTTCTTGTAGGAACCAGATCTAGGGTTTCAGGGTTAGATCTTGAAACTTTTTCAAGATCATACAGCGGAAGACTAAAATAAATCAAAATTTATTTTCTAAAATCAGAGAATCCCTAGATCTAAGATCCTATTACATGATTATTACATAGCATTAAATCAGAAATTAAAATATATAAATATAGCATGAACTACATGTTGATCATATCAACATGTTTCTATACTACATCTAATGTATGTATTAAACAATAGATCAGATCTATTACCTTGCAGGTTAGACGTTCTAACCTTGTTGATCTGGACTTGAGGATGATGTTGCAAGCCGCACACACGTCCGGTCTCTAGGAGTCGTCCACACGAGCCCACGAATCTCGATCAGAAGTCCTGCTTCAGGAAATCAGCACAGTATGCTAGTACTGCGCTGATCCTTCTTTGATGGTTGATCAGGTGCCTCCTTCTTCTTGATTTGGATTCTTCCAAAGATGAAAAGTAGAAGGAGGAGTTTCAGATCTGAGACACTCTCAAGAAACTCAAGATGGAGGGAGGAAAGATATGAAAACAAAAATCCTAGAAGAAGACCCTCTTCTTCTTTACGTTTTTCTCTCTAGACACCCAAACTTGCATCTTTTATATCTCCACGACCCAAAGGTATTTCTCTCTGATTTTTGGATGGCACAAAGGTATCTCAAATCTCTGACTTCTCCTAAAATTTCATGAAAAAACTCATCTTATATAGAGAGATATGATAGAGTCCTTGTCTAGGTCAAACACCTAGTCAAGGCTTATCCAAACATGGCAAGTTAAGGGACGCCCAACTCTTGAGCACCTCCTTCATATTTTCGTGCATGGATCACCAAAAAAGGGTGCATAATGTATACCCTAAAAGCCATGAAAATTCTAAAAAAAATTTGGATAAATTCGGTGCAAAATTGAAAGAGTTTTGGATTTCTAAAACTCTATCTCATAGAATTCGAAATCCAAACTTATTCCTTTTAGATTTGATCCAAACCACCTTCCATGTAAGAAAGAAGAGAGGAGACCTTTTGTGAATGTGGGAGAGATCTGGGAGAGGGCTTTTGTCGTACAAAATAAGTGGAGATTGGCGTTGAATAAGAGAGAGGGCGTGGAGAAGGCTTATGTGGCGCAAGGTGGAATCCTAATCTTACTAGGATTCTGTCTTATGACTTGTTTTAATTTGGTTTCCCAAACCAAATCAAATCAAAATTAGATCAACCCAATTAAAATAGGTCTTAACCCAATTAAGAACCTAATTTAATCAGATTAAATTAGATTTAAATATGATTTAATTTTCTAATCAAATTAGAAATTAGATTGACCCAAGTCCTAGTTGAACTAGGACTAGTTTTTCCTTGCACTTGGCTTATCCAATAAACCAATTGAACTTGATCCAATCAAGTCCAAACCAAATCTAATTAAATCATATTTAATTAGACTTAATCTCAGTCCATTGGCTTAATCAAATTAAGTCAATCAGCAATCAAATTGTTAATAGATCCTCCTGCAACATTTGCACTGGGTTAAATGTCAATCGTATTGATCATTTAACCCTAGAACGATTTTTAATCGTTGATCAACCATCTGATCGGATCATGAACTCTAATGTGTGTGACCTCATAGATCCGAACCTAAGCCGGTAGCATAGGAATAAATTTCTATACCAATCGAAGTGACCATCTAGCAATGGTACCCGACGACTGGATAGGTCGAATGTGTAGAACAACATCCTTAGAACCCATGCGGATATAGTTTTCATATAATTCATCCCCTTGACCAAAATGATCATAGGACACCTCAGAGTTCCACTGTCAACTCTGATCAGGTTGTCCACATTGTATTTCAAAATATCAAATCCATCTGATGGATTACCCTGGCCAAGATTTTGCTAAATTGAAATACAGCAACTCATTCTTCTCCAACTCTTGGAGTGGTCAATCCCATCTTGATCACACTCTGACTTCGCAAGTACTTGACTGTGCCCAGAAGCCTTCCGTCCCTGAATTAGAAATTCAGTTAGTCCAGTACCAAAGCACAGTGAGTTGCTTGTAAGTCACTGAGGCGATCTCAAGTCTAAGAGACACTTATACCTATTCCCATCAGAGACATTCTCGACAGCAGAATACTCTGGAGTTGGTCACGTTCAATGATGATGTACCCTTACATCTCACCTGTATGCCATACCAGTGTCTCCACACTCCTTGGTTAAGAGGACAACCAACCCATATGGCCTACAGCGACCTATGCTCGATAGAAGCTGTCGTCCTTATTAACAGCTTATCATTTGGTCGTGAACAGTTTTAAGGACTAATCGATAAATCCTCTCTTTATCGAACTTAAATAGTCCTAAGGACTTCATCATAACAACGGAGTTCATTAGAAGATGAAAGCTTATGATGAAGATGCCAAATATATTTTATTTATTAACAAATCAATTACAATACTTGGTTGCTCAACCGTCAACAGCTTGATGATTGGCTTTTTGGGACACATTTTCCAACACTTCTATCTTCCTTTCAGTTTTAGATCTTTGCCGCTTAAGATCTTCAATCTTCTTCTTGGCTCTCCTCAACTCGTCATCCCGATGGTCAATCATTTCTCGAGCTTCTCGAAAAGCCTCTCTAGAAGAGTTGGTTTCTTTGACCAACTCGAAGTTGGCTGACTCTGCCTGCTCCAAATGATATTTCAACAAGTCTATCTCATCTCTTACTGTAGCAAACTCTAACATTGAGGCTTCAGGGGTAGAGCCGATGAAACTGGCTAAGTAATACCCAACCTGTACAAATGGGTATGCAATTGTTAGGTGTTGCGAGTTACAGAAGATTAAAAAAAAAAAATCTGAAGATACTCTACCTGAGCAAGAGATCTCAGAGCACCCGTCATCCTTTATTGGGCCCCTTGCTCATCCATCTACTGCTTTTCAATAAGAGAGAAAAATTGTTTCAAAAATTTTGCCGTTCCCTACCATAAATGGAACAGAAGGCACCGATTGCAAAGTCTTTGCCTGAGTTACGACTGGGGCAAGGCATTGGAGTGAGAATCCTGCTCCGAAGGCTCCCCAATCTTCGTCGCCATCACCAGAGTCTCCTCGGCATGACCACCCGCATCCTCTACCTGTGTGGCCACCAACGGGACCTCCTCAAGGCGGCCGGTCGAGTCCATCACTTGCACCTTCTTCACTGGCCTCTCTCCTGTCGGAACCCCTTCCGACAGAGCTTTCACCATGACTTCTAATGGGGCAACTGTCGGCTCAATGATTGATCCTCCCTCATGGCCGCAGCAGTTGATTCAACGATCGGAACCCTCACACCACCATCTGATGGGATCGAAGGACGAAACTTTGGTCTATCTCCTTCTGGCCAGTACCAACTCAAGCTTCCTCAAATGCTCTGAATCTATCTTGTCTTCGAGAGTCATCAAGAGTCACAGCGAAAATTTGGAGCAGAAAAGCCTTGCGGTTGTCTTCTCCATTCATTCAAGAGAGATTTAAAAGAGGACAAGGGTGAAAACAAAAAGCCGCCACTTGAAGAAATTAACTTCTCGAAAAAATTGCCGGTTAGGTAGTCCCACCAGTTGCGATCATCTGCAGCATGCTCCCACTTGACAGGCTAATAACATCAACTTTAAATACTGGAGACATATACGAAAGTGTGAGCACACGCATCCCCTGATCCAAGGTACAACTTTCGAAGTACTCCTTTCGTCTGATTCTCAAACTTAGGAGTATGAGGGTAATATTATGGTGATGCCATGAGTATCTCGGATTAGCATATTATTGTGAGATATCTCAGGCTGCCAAGCTATTATAGTGGCTACCGACCTAAGAACAAAGCTGAGGTATGTACAGCCGAGCTACTAGCTTACTGCCTATCGCGTGGTCTGCATGGCACATGATCTATCTCCATTATCTCGGCCGACTTATTTCCTAATATGTGCAACAACTGTCCATCCTAAGTGGATAGACTCCAACGTAACCATCTCTCCTGATTTCGCGAAAGTGATTAAGGACTAAAATATTTCATCTGCAATAGCATGTTTAACGGCTTTACAATCTCGGAATCGCACGATTTTATAGCTGTTCGACGATATTCTATATAAATGACAAAAATTCCGAGGATCAAAATAAGCAATCCCTCTCAAAAAACTCGTTGCTGCTCTCTTTGTTCTCTGAATCTGATTTGAGTGTCGAAGAATCCTCGCAGAAATGAAAATCTCCTACTCGGACTTCTTTTATAGGTCACTCCGGCACCTCTTGCACAAGAACCAAACATCCGCCTTCCAATGTAACTGAAACGAGCAGCAACAACATCCATCTCCATTCCACCTTTTCAATCACCTGTGTCCAACTATGCTCTATTTACATACCACGGCTCCATACCCCCATCCCCTAGAAAAAAAGAAAAAAGAAAAAGAAGAATAAGAGGAGGATAAAAAAGAAAAAAAAAAGGTTTGCTCCAACCCATCATACACATCACCAGATCCTCCAATCTTAACTCTAAACTATGACCCACCAAACTGCTATCAGTATACTGATTAACGAGCACCTCTGAGTTTAACCAAGATAGGCAGACTAGAAGTGAATGGCAAAGCAGTGCTCTTAAAAAAATTAAAAAGCAAATTAAAAAGGCTTGGGTTTGAAGATGCTAAGAAACAGCTAGAGCTAATAGTATAAAATAATGTAATATAAAATCTGCAATAAATGTTCACATATTCTGTTTCTTTTGTTTTAACCTTCTTTTTCGTGTCTGTATGTTAGAAAGAATTATTAGGAGTTTGATACAGATACAAGTATCATAACGGAAAACTAATAATCGAACAAAGGTCCATGCTATTTCTAAGTTGTAGCAATTGTAGAAGAGTGGTCGGAAATGGGAAAGAAGCATCAAGAAGCGTGAGTTCGAGAAGAAGCAAGATTCCAAAGCTGGTGTGCCACCCGAAGCAAATGATTCTTATTTCTGAAATTCCACCACTAAGTATAAGGTGTGGTCTAAAAGAACGATGCATAGTCACATAATTTATTTGTGAAGATTGACAAAATGATTACACCTAACGTTGCAAATCTCTAACATTCTGGGTAAGAGTATAAAACAATGGTATTGTAATATAATAAACTTAGTTAAAATTGAAAAGGAGTGCAAGAGTGAATTGGAAGCAACAGCAAGGTACTGAGGCTTTATACAGAAATTAGGGAGCGAAGATGTGTAAAAGTACTTGCACTTGATGCATTTGATAATCTCACAAAAAACATAACACATGGACTAATAAATTGATCAAATAACAAGCATTTTGACTTTGAATTCGGTCTTTGCTATATATGAGAGTAAGGCAAAAAAAAGAGAGCTTGATAGGTGACCTGATTGAGACACTCAAAAAGCACTACAGCTTTGGCATGCTAACATAAAGATAATGATTACTGATCGAAGACATGAAATCTCGATTGGAACTTAGGACATGTAGGGAAATGTTTGGCTCTAATATTAACAAGCAATGATATGGCTACACTCTGTAAGGTATACCCGGGTATTCATGGGAAAGCCTTGTATAAAGGATTCATAATGTTGGAAACAGACCCATATCATGATACAACAAATAATAAAACAGCTAAAGTGGAGCAGCTTTAGTGATTAGAGGAGCTGAAGGTGGTGGATGTGCTAGAAGACAACGTGGTCAAGGATGTATATATAAACGGTGAACTCATAGTGGAAACACGCTGAAAAAGAGAACAATCTAAGTCTTCATGGTATACGAGTAACAACGAATCAATCTATCATCAAAGCTAGTGCTAGTCAACAAGTCCTATGGCTGCTCATCCCAGAATGTGCTACTCGCTAGAGGACACTTTTCCCTGCTATGAAGAATAAAGGTTTTTGTAGCAACCTGCCACCGCTACAAAATGGCAACTCAATGAGGTACCAGTACAATACAGGGGTTTGTTACGGTATTGTACTGAAACATGTACAGCTACTGTTTCGCCTCTACTACCTCACCATGTGTCCACATGGCGGCTTATCATACATGTAAGCTACCAATAATGGGGTCCAATAATATATTCAAAATTCCAAGCAATAAATCAGCATTTAGCTAGTGCTGCACTAACATCTTCCTCTAACCATTTCCAAGTCTGAGACTCCTGGTTATTGAGACACGTGCTTAAAACAGGTAAATGGAGCACATGTTCTTACCATATATGCCTTTGCAAATAACCTCAGCCCAATCATCCACTCAGGTTGCCAAAATAGGACTTGTCCCCTACACAAGTGTATGCCAACTTCCAGGCAACAAGTAAGCATTCAGTCGATGATCTATAAGCATCTTCCTCTGACAATTTCCAAGTTCAAGTCCCTTGTCTATTGTCACAGATGCTTTAAACAGTTAAGTGCAGAAAACATCTCTATTGCTTGTCTTCACCAAATTTATCAATAATCTTAACAAGTTCGTCCCTTAAGGTTGCCAAAATTGAGATTGCTCAACCTCTTTTCAGTTTCCATTTCCATTTTTCTTAGTTATACCCAAACTACCTATGAGCTTATTGTTGCAAGCAAATCAACAAGAACATTAAATTATAGAATTATCTAATTTCCAACTCATTATGTCCTTTAGGATTTACAACAAGAAGATAGATAGTAAGTAGGCTCACACTACACAAAACAAGAATTCAGACGACTTGCTTAAAATGAATCTATTTCTTCACATTAATGGTAACGCAGGTTTAAGCATTCTTCCTTTGCAATTTAAAATGGATGATCCGAAACTTGTCCTTGAGATCTGAAATTTTCTGAAAGAAATGTGACCTAGGAGTGCACAGCTACAAAACAGAATGACAAAGTGCTCCATTTGATTTTGTTCATTCAGACACAAGGTTCCTTGATTTACAAAGCCATCAGACTTCCTGCATTCTATGGTTTTTATTTGTCTTATATTCAATGACCTGGCAATATAACAAAAAGAATAATTATTTTTATCTAAATTCTTTCATGCAGAAAGCAGAACTCAATTTAATGCAGCAATAAGGTTCTGACATTTGTGATGCATCTAAACATCTTATGAGTTTCAGGATCCATGCGGAAAGTCATAATAAAATTTCTTAGATCTAGTATCATAATGACATAATTTCATGAAAACATTGTAAAATCTTTAATGTAGCATTGACTCTTGATAAGCACAGACAAAACCTGTATCTTTTTAGCATCATAGCTTTCCAGAATGTTACGTCATAACAAAATGCTATTCTCTGTTTTGAAAGGTTTGTTGCCTTCTGAAGTGTTATTTTGACAACCTTTATTATTCTCACTCCCTAATATGGTGTTCTAACATCTGCTCATTCCTTGCTTCAACCCTTGAGTCAATAAAGTGACCAATAGGTTTCTTCGATTGTAATCTTTGGTTATTAGCACACTAAAGGGAGACATTTTTGCTATAGTTTGCAACATGAGAAGAGATTCTAGTGCAGAAACACCATGCCAAGGCAATCCTTTAAATTCAATTGAGGAAAATCAATCCACACAAGATCCTTTAGCCTACAGCAGCCAATTATGTTTTTGTGCCAATTCTAGTCATTGCAGAATATGTTTCTCACAATTAAATACAAAATCTAGAAGTTTTTGAGATAAAATAAAATTACATATTGTTGGAATTTGACTGTAAATTGAGAATATGATCATATTATGATGACCAAGGTTGAAAGGTAGGATCTAATTTTATGGAAAGGTGTAGAAGATGCTAGAAAGCAAGAATTATAGACTTCACTTTTTTGATCAGAGAGCTATAAGATAGTTGTAAGGGATGAAACTAGAAAAGAAAAAGGACAGGAGGAATGGAGAATATAGATGGACAAAGCTTGTGGGGAATGGAATAGAACAACTATTAGTGCCCCACCATCATTATGTCGAAGTGCCAAGCTAGGCTTTTTGGAGTAAGGGTGAAAGTGGACTCGATAATATCTATTTGAATCCATTTTCGTTTCCGAATTTATCCAAATATGGATAGAAATTTGAGCATCTGACTAATATTTGTATCCGTATCTATATCCATATCCATATCCGTCATAAAAAAATAGATATAGATATGGATAGACAACGGTCTGATCTGTATTTGAATATCTGATTCTATTTGTAACCCTATTTAATTTTATATAATACTCATGAACTTTTAAGAAAAATATATAACCACATTAACATGCTATTAACTCGATCTATCATTCACTTAGTAATATCTTTGTTTGTAGTCATAAAGTTCAATTATCCAACTTATATCTGTATTTATATCAATATTTCCTATATCCAATTTGTATCCATATCTGTTTAAAACAAATATAGATATGAATTTTTGTATCCGACGAGCATCCGTGTCCATATCTATATTCATCAAATAAAATAAATATGAATATGAATATATTGGTATCCGATCATCTTTGATCCGGTTTCAGCCCTATTTTGGAGACATTCATAGAATGGAATCACTATATGAAAGAGGAAGACGAAGCTCCATTTTGTTTTTATTGACTCCTAAGGGCACCATTTACTAAAATACTACTACATAATAAGTAAGCACATCATATCACAAAAACTAATAAACAAAGGCGTACAAGACAACCGTCTTTAGTCAAGTATGTTGAGACTCCTATCACATAATACAAAGTAGCCAACCACTGACTTCTAAAATTGGAATCTAGTTGGTAGGACTCTTGAAAAGAAAAATACTGGAAAAACATTGCAAAACTCCAAATCCTCTTAGCCTACTAGTGTTCACCAAATTGTTCCTATTCAAGCAAAACTAAAATAGGAAGATGGCCATTCTAGGTTACACAGGAGTCCTATACAAGAAATTAAAGGAAAAGGCAAAGATGAGAGTGGCTGACATAATCAAAGAAGAGCTTTGAGTGGTCAAACATGCAGAACAGAGTAACTGGCCCCTTTGATCTTCTTCACACATAAGTCTTCACGTTGTCTCTATCCTCGCTCATGAATCTTCGTATTGTCTTCTTTTGCACTGCTAACACCACTCTTGGTAGCTTTACCTGATATGCATGGAAGCATTCCCTTCTCTATCACGTGCGAATACATGCTTGATACCTAGTTGCATTATATTTATCATACTATTATTCTATGTATAACTCCATTAGATATTAAAAAATATATAACAGTTCCTCAACATAGCAATGGTTCATATCCCTATTATTGCCCTCGTCTATTTTCTATCAAGTTCATGATCTTTTAATAAAGGAGAGGGATCAGATATCATCTGCTGGAAACATCACTTATCTTGTTACATATTGACCATGAGTATCATAGTTCATAGATATTGATTTACATGTTCCCACAAAAGCACTAAGCTACAAATATAGTTTGACATTCGCACTTTCTTTATAGCATAAAATATTGAATGTCTTTTGGTGAATCCTATGGCAAAAGTAAATAATATAGGTTTGAAGCCAATTCTATATCCTGGTTAATTTCACAGAAAACTGGACCAGTGTGGAACTAACAAGTTAAGGCACTATTAAGGATGATCATAATTCTTTGGATTTGGTTGAGTCCATCTCATGATGGCCTAAACAATAGAGCTAAAATATGTTATATCCCTATAAGCCTCTATTATTTGAATTACATGACCTGCTAAATAAATTTGAAGTCAATTTAAAGGAAGAGGAAGGAATGATTGGGTATTGCCCCAATAATCACAACCTTCTACAAGAGGTTCTAAGTTTGATTGTTGGGTGGTGCATCCCCAAGTATTTTGACCTGCATAACTATACTTACAGGTGGATCAAACTCCCTTTCTCTCTCACAAAAAAGGAAAGGAAGGAATAGCAGATTATCTGAAATCATGAATACAAATGATATTGTAGTTATCATGGGATGGACCACTCCTCTGGACTTATCAAGGTTTAAACATTGCAATTTCCACTAGAGGATATATTTGGCTTATGTGAGGAATATATTTTCCAATCACAAAACTCAAGAGGGGGAGGGGGGGAGTTTTAATTAGACATCAAAGTTTTATTCCTCAAATATCAATCCAAAGTTTTAAAAGGCTGCTGTGGTATACAGATGGTCAGGTCACTGTAGAGCACATATGCGGCACATGGAGTGCATATGTGGTACATATATAGTTCACATTTTTAAATATTTTTAAATAAATAATATATATGATTATATACATTAATGGTTAAATAAAAGAAATAAATCAATAAATTCAAAAAATATTTTATACACACTAATTCATGCCTAACTTTTATTCATCAAATATTAATCCAAAACCTTAAAAGGCTGTCATGGTATGCAAGCAATGAGGTCACTGCATAGTACATGTGGCATGCAGGTGCATATATGGGTACATATACAATTCATATTTTTAAATATTTTCAGATAAATTACATATATAATTACATAAATAGATGTTTAAAGAAAAGAAATAAATCAGTAAATTCAAAAAGTATTTTAATACACACTACTTCATGGTTATTTGAGTGGGTCATATATGCAGTTCATATTTTTACTAAAGTATATAAATATATAAAGTGTTAAAAATAGAAACAAATAGAAAAACATCGGAGCAAATAAGAATTAAGTATGCACATTCAAACTTAATTTGAGACTTTTGAGTGCATATTCTTAGTTCTAACATGACATGTTAACCTAATAAAATGGAAATATCATCCTATGAACAATAGATTGTGCACAATCATGCAACAAAGAGTAAACTATAAATTGCATCACAACATTGTTAGAAGCCTCCAATAAACTTTAAAATTTTCACTTGATATCTCAAAAAAAGAAGGTTGGACTTAGAAGTACATATTTTATAAATAGAAGGGGCAAGAACATATAGTACTTAAGGTATGCATGTGCATATATGCCCACCTAGGCATATCGGCCTGCTTATGTTGCCCAACACATAAGAGGACTGCATATGGCCTGAGAGGCATGGTCCAGGGGCCGCCTCTGCGTATGCAGCTGCATAGACTGCTTTTTAGAATAGTGGATGAATCAGATTACAAACGAAGATCTAAAGGAAAGAATGAAAACAAAAGACCAAATTCTTCCCCAGAAAAGTTTAGGAAACCAGGAAGGGGCTATGAAATCATAGATTTCATTTCATATCAGATGGCTCGCTCAGTTCATTATGACCCAGATCAAATGAATCCAATTTTACTAGTGGATTAGAATGCTATTGTCCATCGTTAGCTTATTCCTCTCATCAGGCAACCATCCAATCCAGCATTACCCCACTAACTTCATCTTCAATGACAAACAATATAGTGAATCAAAGTCATTGTCGAACTTGAGAGGTTTGGAACATGTACAGAATCATTTCCATTGCAAGCAGAAGGCTACAGGTAATAGTTACAAACAAAGAACTGCTGTTATGTCATTTTTCTAATAATGAAAACTTTTATTTTAGGGTAGTATAATTAATACTAAGTTATAACAACACACCCCTGATAGTAGCACAAACATATGAAGAACTGACAGCTGCTATATAAAAAAGCACTACGAACCTTTATTTTCCTCAAAAAAAAATATTTCAGAGTTCATAATTCTGAACGCGATTAATTATCAAATTAGTCTCATAGAAACCGAAAAAGATATCCATCAAGCATATCAAACACAAAATTCGGGGGAAAAAGTGATATAAAACAAGATGCTGCCTGCAAGCATATGTATTATTATTTCAAGTTGCACTACAGCATATTACCATTGAAGCCAATTACATTCAAACTGACACTCTTTTTTATCCGAATTATATTCACATACTTTCTGATTTCATGTCGAATTAAACCGTGGGTTTGCGTTCGAAACCTTGGCCGGGTTCTTCATCGGATGGGAAGGCATTGAGGGCGGTGACGGCAGCGGCGGGAGGCCCGACCCGGCACCTCTTCTCGACCATCTCGTAGACGGCGTTGGGGTCGCCGGAGAAGAGGGCCTCGACAGAGCCGTCCCTCCGGTTGCGGACCCAGCCATTGAGGCCGAGCTCCCGGGCGTTCTGGACCGTCCAGTCGCGGAAGAACACTCCCTGGACCCGGCCCTTGACGACCACCTTCACCTGGATCAACGGTAAGGAAGAGAAAATATAAGTGAATAGAAAACAGATCAAAATATGGGACTAAAAGTCCACTTAAAGTGAAAGGAAAGATGAGGGAGAGGAGCGGACGGTTTTTTTCGTTGAGGGAGGCATTGGTGGCGTGGCGGCAGCGGTGGCGAAAGCGTTCATAACGAGGTTTTGAGAGGGTCTGTTGCTCCTGAGAATAAAACGGGGGTGGAGAGGCCGGGAGAAGATTCGGGAGACGAGACGGGTGGCCCGTGAGAACATTCCGTTCGAGAATGAGCTCGGCATCAGCACTGCCCGTTCTCTCTGCGTGTGGCGTGGGATGCACGCAGATGGAGACATCCATCGTTGTATACAGGTGCGAGTTGCGCTTTGATTTGAGTTAGAAATGGTGGGGTCGGGTTCGGGAAAGGGTTCGGCTCGAGTCTGTCTTGGGTTATGCAGATGCAGTAGCCGGAGTTTAGCCCAGCCTAAAACCCAGCTCGAGGCCGACCGGGCCCAGAGCCTTTTAGATATGAGATGAAGGACCAATGAGAAAATATAATTAATGTATGCCAATTTATATTGGGATCAAAGAAGTTTGCTTAGTGAAGAAATGACAACTTAGTCTCAATAAGGAAAAGTTTGGTTAGCATAGAAGAGAGAGAAAATTAGGGATTGAAGGTACTTTCCGATGAGAGAAACAAATGAAATTGACACTCCTAATTTCTATCTTATCCCAATGCAAATGGATGGCGCAAATAGAATGCTTAATTTTAAGTTTATTATTAGACTCAATACCGAAGCCTCATTTATCAAAAAATAGAAAAATGGTTATATTGTACCAATCCCTAAAATGAGGAGCATGATTTGGATTCAAATCTTCATGGACAATTTCTACATTATCAAATCTAAAATTTCTAGTTGGAGGTGCTCCCCACTATTATTCTATAAAAAGTATTTTAAAAAATAAAAATTATTTTAAAATATCAAAAAAATAATTAAATATTCAAAAAAAAGAGATTATGTATTATTGATATTTTTCAATCGATGAGAAAATTTTTTTTTCTTCAACTCGCTCAACTCAAATCTCTTAAAAGAAAACTAGAAGAAAATAAAAGAATTACGAAGATAGGACTTAAATCTCTTTTTCTTTCATTGATTGATTCTCCTTCATAAACTAAGGTATATAGCCCCTTTTTATAATAATAAAGTCTATAGTTATATAATTCTGATCAGATTCCTCTTTTTATTTTTTAGAAGGATGTATATTGTTGAATAATTTGGGTTGAACTTCTCTTTCTAGTTTAAGTAGGACTAGATCTCTCAAAAAATATGATTAATAAAAAATACTAAAATTTTATAGGAGATAAATTTTGACTTTTATATCAACTTTGTCATCCATCACTTCGCTTAGTTCTTCACAAATTGGAAGATAAGTTTTGGTCAAAAATTTTCTTGAAAAAAAATTTTGGTCTGGCCAGCCCATTATGAGACTTAAACGATGAATTTTTGCCTGATTTAGCCCTTTTAGAGGCTAGCTCAAAATTGTAGATCTATATCCAATTTTCAAAAAAAGATCATCTCAATCAAGTATCATATAATCAAGTTATGATCTCTTAAAGTTAGGTATGCAATTTGATTTTTAGATATGCTGGATCTTACTCTTAAACCCTATCTAACCCTTACTTATAGTGCCAAAGTGGTCCACATCGAGTCTAAGGATCCTCCTACATCAGGGCTCCCCTTGTTTACTCCTGCTCAATCAAAACTAAAAATGGGAAAACACCTACTTCTTTGTTCATGGTTGAACTATCTAACTTTACTTGAAAATAGTTTCTGACATACACTATTATTTGCTAGATGGTCTCAGCGTACTAATTGGTCTACTTTTGCATTTGAACTTCATGGCACAGATGCTTCTTGTTATCCTTCCTCATAGTCGATGATGATTATGGTACTCTTATTGGGAATAGTGTCCCAAAGCCAATCGTCAATCTGTTGATGGTTGTGCTTATTTTTGTATATGCACATGAATTATGAATTAATAAAAATTATTTTGATATTTTTTATCACAAAATATTTCATCTTCTAATGAACTCCTATGTTGTGGTGAAGTCCTTAGGACTATTTAGACTCGACAAAGAAGGATTTGTCGTTTAGTCCTTAAATCTGTTCGCGACCAAATGATACGTTGTTACCAAAGACGATAATATTTATCAAGTATAGATCGTTGTGTGCCATATAGGTTGGTTGTCCTCTTAACCAATGAGTGTGGAGACACTGGTATGGCATACAGGTGAGATGTAAAGGTACATCTGCACTGAACGTGACCGACTCCGGAGCTATTTCTGCTGTCAAGATTTGCTCCGATGGAATATGGGTATAAATGTCCCTCCAACCTGAGACCGCCACAGTGACTTGTAAGAAACTCACTGCACTTAGGCACTGGACTACCTGAATTTCTAATTCAGTGACGGAAGGCTGCTGGGTGTAGTCAAGTACTTGACTTGTCGGTGCATGTGTCAAGATGGGATTGACCACTCCAGTTTAGGAGCTGTATACAGTCGTATTTCAATTTAGCAAAACCTTGACCAGGATAGTCCTTGTGAGGAGTCACAGGACTATTTGAGTTGAGCACGATTCGGATGATCTAATCAGGGTTGACAGTTTAACCCTGAGTCATCCTAAACATAGAGGTCAAAAGGATGAATTATTCACGTAGGTTCTGAGTGTTGCGATTGTGACTATTTGATCTATCCGATCGTCGGGTACCATTGCTAGATGGTCACTTCGATTAGTACAGGAATTGATTTCTGTGCTACCGGTTTAGGTTCGAACCTGCGGGGTCACACACATTAGAGGTTCCTATCTGATCTGATGGCTGATGAAGAGTCCTAATGCTCGTGGACTATGAGTCCTACATGTCTGAGACTCTGTGATCAAGAATCAGGATTCTCTGATCATGAGTCCCACACATTTTGGGTACCGGGGTCAAGAGTCCCATTGGTTTGGGACTCTTCGATCAGGGTTACATATCGATGAATTCTGATGCCCGATTACCCATCGGATTTGGACTCAATATTTATGAGAGGTTTAATTAGTGATTTGATCACTAATTAACTCAATTTGATTGAGTAATTATTTTTGGATCAAGTCCAATTGAATTGGATTCAGTTGGGTTTGACCCGATTAGGTTAAGAGTTGACCTAATCGTCGAGATGGTTTGATCCCTGATATGATCAGGGGTTGGGCTTAATCAATTCCTGATTTGATTAAGATTTTATTGAACCTAATTAAGCCTAATTAATTTGGGTTTAAATTAGTCTAATTGGGCCTAACTTATTTGGTTCAATTAGGTTGGTTTAAATAATGAAACCACCTTGACCCATTCTCCCTGCGCCACCCCACTTCCACTGCGCCCATTTGAATTCACGAGAAGGAAGTTCTCATAAATTTTTCCTCACACAAAACCTTCCTCATGCCCGACTTTAATGCATCAAATGAGTGGATAAGGATGATTGGTTGGCCATTCAAATTTAAAACAAAGTTTGAATTTGAATGAGCAACCAATCTTAGTGCCTTGACCTTATCCTCTTTTAATGCCCCATTTATTACACGAAAAAATATTTCTCATGAAATCACTCACGCACAAATTAAGCCATGCCCTCCTCTTCTCACGCTCTTAGTAGATAGGAATAAATTGATTTTCATTTGAATTTAAAATTTGATTTGAATTCAAATATGCAATTACTCATCTTTATCCTCTCACGTGGATAAGACGTTTGACATTGTTTTAAAAGGAGGAGAAGAGTGGGGTGTGTGCAAAAAAAATTTTGGAGAGAAAATTTGGGTGTGAGGAATCCTTGTGTGCAAGGTGAAGGTCTATATCCTTCCGAGAGAAAAAGAAAGAAAAGAAAGAAAAAGTGTGCGCAGGGTTTCAGTGAGTTCTTCAGGTTTTCAGCCTGGAGTTCGAGAAGTGAGAAGGTGAGCTACGAGTGTCGTGAGCTGACCAAATTTCAGAGAGATCTTCAACATCCTCTCAAGCACGTCTGCTGATGATCCAGAGCATCCAAAGAATCGATAAACATCAATCGAAGGAGTTCGATCAGCATCGGCCGTCGAAAGAGCTCTACAACGAGCTAGCACTCGTGAGGAGTCGATCAGACCGGAAGCTTCGTGTGGATGATCTACAGAGGCCAAACATGCTGTGTGGCTGCATCGCGATGATCAGACTCTCTCGACGGTGATCAGATTACGGCGATCTACTATCCGCACAAAGGTATTGTGTTCTGAACACATTACAGTAAAGTGTTTACTGTTCAAATTCGAATTTCAAATTTAAATGCATGCATGTTATATATCATATTTAGATCCTAGTGTAGGATAAATTTATGTTAATTAATTAGATTAATTAATATTTTTTTACTGTAGAATCATAATTTTAAAAAAATTTTAAAATTATCATTTTACCCCTACACTGAATTTCCCCACAAATGGTATCAGAACGGGTTCTAAGATATGATATATATATTTGCATGCGTAGATTAAGTTGTAATCTAAAAGTTTAAATTTAAAATTTAAAATTTAAAATTTAAAATTTGAAATTTGGTTGAAATTTCAAATTTGAAATTCAAAATTTAAAATTCAAAATTTGAAATTCAAAATTTGAAATTTAAAAATTTGAAATTTGAAATTTGAAATTTGTTTGAAATTTGAAATTCAAAATTTAAAATTTAAAATTTAAAATTTAAAATTTAAAATTGGTATATTTAGATATACTTGATCCAAGTAGCAAGTAATCGAATTGGGTTGGTTGCCATGGCCGTCCGGTCATAGGAGAAAAGTAGGGTTTAAAGGTCCTCTCTGTTAGGATTTGACACTTCGAGATTCAGCCCACATTGAGCCCACAGTGAGGTTCGCGGTGAAAAATAGAGTCCAACGAGACCAAGATCACCTGAAACGGAGCTCAGATGGAGGAGATACAAGCTTTTGAAGTCGGCATGAGATTCGAGGTGGTGGAGGACCACCGGCGATCTGCGGTGGGTGGCAGCCGCGCAGCCGCAGGCGGCGGTGCACGGGACGCGCGACCTAGGCCCGTGCGGGATGTGCGACCCACGCGGGCGGGCGACCCAGGCTGGCGCACGGCCCAGGCGCACGCAGGCCCGCGCACGGGAGCGTGCCGGCCCAGGCCAGCGGCCTGTTGGCCCTTTGCCCCGGTCCACCGTGGATCGAGCGGTCCATGGCTGGGCCTGTGGACCGCGCGGGCATTTTCCACGCATTTCGTGCGGTCCACGGTACTATTCCGTGGATCGGTCGCGATCGGAGGGCGTGGGTTGATCTGTTTTTTGATCCGACGGTTCAGAACCTGATTTGGGTTGATTAAGGACTCTTAAACCTAATCTAATTGGGTTTTAACCCTTTAAAAGGGCCTGTGCGTGAAACAGAGAGGAGAGGGTTCGGTTTTTCTGCTGAGGCCGTGCGGAATCCGAGAAGAAGAAGAAGAGAGAGGCGGAAGCGCTGAGAGAGAAGGAGCAGGAGGCTCTTGGACAGCGATCGTCAGGCACTTCAGGGGTTCAAGGGGTCTTTCAAGAGAGAGAGAGCTTTTGTGAGGGGAACTTCTAGTTAGAGAGAATTGGATGTACAAGGGTTGAGGGTGAGGTCTCCTCTTGTAAAATTTTTTTTTCATAGTGAAGTTTGCATGCCCCGTGGATGCGAGCCCTTTTGTGGCTGATCCACGTATTTTGATTGTTTTTCTTTTTGTTTTTTTCTTCTTTCTTCCTGCTGCATCGCGTGGTACTGAAAAGGTCTTGGAAGGTGCTGTCCAGGCCAGACATCCACCCAACAAGTGGTATCAGAGCAAGGTGGTACAAGGATGCAGATTGCAGTGGTGGTGAGCAAGATTGAAGATGGAGAAGACATGAACAATCAAGATGGAGATCAACAAGTTCGATGGTAAGAGCAATTTCTCCTTATGGTAGGCAAGGATGAAGGACGTGCTCATCCAATAGCGGTTGATCGAAGCTCTTGTGCGATGAGAAGCCGACCACCATGGAGGTGCGGATTTGGAAACGGCTACAGATGCAGGCGGTGAGTACCATCCGCATGTACCTGATGGATGAGGTGGTGATCCATGTGCTGAGCGAGACTTCCCCGACGGTGCTGTGGTCGAAGCTCGAGGAGTTGTATATGATGAAGTCTCTCACCAACATATTTTTCCTCTGGATGCAGTTTTACCAACTGCGGATGACTGAGGGACAGAGCATGCAGGAGCATTTGAGCTACTTCTAGAAGATCCTCACCGACCTCCTCAGCGTTGGCGAGAACGTTGAGGAGAAGACCAGGGTGCTGGTTTTGCTGGCGTCGCTTCTCCCTTCGTACGAGTCCTTGGTGACTGCTCTTCTAGTGGGGAAGAGCATTATCAAGATGGACGAGGTCACCACGGCGATACTCCAGAACGAGGTTCTCAGGTGGGAGAACCCAGCTTCGAGCTCAGATGGTGGTAGCTCAGTTTTGGTGGCTTCTGGAGGAGCAGGAGGCGGTAGACGGAGCGACAGGAGATCGCAACGAGGGCGGTCCAAGTCCAGGAGGAACTTGAGCAAAATCAGGTGTTACCGATGTGAGGAGTTGGGGCATCTAGCCAGAGATTGCCCTCAACTCAAAAATCAGACGGTGGCTGCTGTAGCGACGGCCGACAGCGATTCAGATGGAGATGTCCTGGAGATATCTGATGAGGTATCTACTTCTTCCCAACAGTGGATATTAGATTCTGCATGCCCCTATCATGTATGTTGCAGAGAGGAGCAGTTTGATTCTCTAGAGAACAGTGAGGGCACTGTATATCTGCCGGATGGATCGAGCTGTGCGATCAGAGGCATTGGGACAGTCAACTGGAGGACACATGACGGTGCAGTGAGAAGATTAGAGGAGGTCCGATACATACCCGATTTCAGGCGGAATCTTATCTCACTTAGCAAACTGGATTCGAGAGGCTACGGGACGGTAGCTGGTGGAGGAATCTTGAGGGTGTTACACGGCGATAGGATTGTGCTGGAGGAGAAGAAGGAGAGTAGATGACATTATTACCTGGCAGGGAGCCCAGTGCAAGATAGAGCTTCGGGAGCCAAGTGGAGCCCAGAGCGAGGTGAAGCTCTAAGAGGCGGATCGGGCATGAGACAGGAGACTCGGGAGGATGAGAGGCGACATCGCAAGGTGAGATTTCTATTGCCGCAGGACGATGCCCTGAGTAGGTCTCAGGTCAGGAGAAGCACAGCATATGACGGAGATGGGATCAAGCAGCCTGGCTCGACTCCCATGTTTGCCCATCCATGATCAGTAGGCGATTGCCCCAGGGCATAGGGGCGAGGAGATCTAGAAGCTCTCGAAGTTTGGAGGAGGCCGAATATCGAGTCGAGGTGGAGATTGTTAAGATTTGATGCCTCAAGATTCAGCCTACATTGAGCCTACAGTAAGGTTCGCGATGAAAAACAGAGTCCAACGAGACCAAGATCACCTGAAACGGAGCTTGGATGGAGGAGATACGAGCTTTTGAAGTCGGCACGAGATTTGAGGGGTAGGAGGACCAACGGCGACTGGCGGTGGGCGGCAGCGGCACAGCCGCAGGCGGCGGCGTGCGAGATGCGTGACCCAAGCCCATGCGGGACGCATGACCCATGCGGGCGAGCGACCCAGGCGGGCGCGTGGCCCAGGCGGACGCACGGCCCAGCAGGGCGCGCGCAGGCCCGCGCACGAGAGCATGCTAGCCCAGGCCCAGCGGCCTGCTGGCCCTTTGCTCCGGTCCACCGTGAACCGAACGGTCCACGGCTGGGCCTGTGGATCGCGCGGGCGTTTCCCACGCATTTCGTGCGGTCCACGGTACTATTTCGTGGACCGATCGTGATCGGAGGGCGTGGGTTGATCTATTTTTTGATCCGATGATTCAGAACCTGATTTAGATTGATTAAGGACTCTTAAACCTAATCTAATTGGGTTTTAACCCTTTAAAAGGGTCTGTGCGTGAAACAGAGAGGAGAGGGTTTGGTTTTTCTACTGAGGCCGTGCGGAACCCGAGAAGAGGAAGAAGAGAGAGGCGGAAGCGCTAAGAGAGAAGGAGCAGGAGGCTCCTGGACAGCGGTCGCCAGGCACTTCAGGGGTTCAGGGGGGTCTTCCAAGAGAGAGAGCTTTTGTGAGGAAACTTCTAGTGAGAGAGAATTGAGTGTACAAGGGTTGAGGGTGAGGTCTCCTCTTATAAATTTTTTTTTTATAGTGAAGTTTGCATGCCCCGTGGAGGTGAGCCCTTTTGTGGCTGATCCACGTATTTTGATTATTTTTTTTTTTATTTTATTTCTTCTTTTTTTTTGCTGTATCGTGTGGTACTGAAAAGGTCTTGGAAGATGGTGTCCAGGCCAGAATCCACCCAACACTCTCTTCCCATTCGATGGGGTCTCCTATGGTGGTAGGGGTGCCGATGCGATTATATCCCATGCAGATGAAGCAGCGAAAGGAATTAATTATAAAGGTTCAATTGTAAAATTTATCATGAATGTGTTGGATTAGATCTAAAGGAATATTCATGATTTATTTTGATTGAGTTATTTTCTGTTATGTAATTAGCAATAGGATTGCTATTTATGAAATGTGCTGACATATTTGTGTAATGAGTCAACATATTTGGTGAACAGAAATAAAACCTTTCAAATTTGAAATTTTTTTTCGAAATACCAAACCCTGACCCATCAGCCCAAATACTTAATTAAAAGAATTAAGTGTTGTCTAGTAGGTTTAGAATTGTGAATTAAGACCTAAGACAATTGCATAAACTTGTGGGTCAATGGGTTAGATGGATTAGGTCCATAATTGGGTTAGACCTAAGGTTAGCTTAAAGAAATGGACTAAATTAGAGTAATTGGTCAAATCTAATCAAAAGTTAAATCAGATTAGGTCAAAGATACTCTAGACTCAACTCCAATAGTTGTAGTTGAATGGGTCCATGTCTTTAACTAGACCAAGATGGACTTAATTCATGGCTATGCGGTGAAACCCTATTTACTAAATTGATCAAATTGAAACTAATAAACTGGTTGGTGTCTAAGGTAAGTTTGGTAGTTTGACCAGTGGTTTTTAAGTGGGAGCTACTCGCAGTGATTTGATCTCTGATGAGTTAATGGCTTATCCCCACCATTGATCTCACTTACCTGGCCAACCTGGTGAATTAGGTTTTGATTAGATCACTTGGTGATTAGGGCTCACCCATGTCATTAGGTAAATCAGTTTGACTGATTTAGGTGCTCCTAATGCCAGCTTTAAGTAAATCCTTTTTAATCTGACTTGGTGAAGTTAGTGGGAGAATTGAAATTGGCTGGATATGATATTTTCTTTTCATCTATCCTTTAATAAAATTCTCAAAATTATTAGGTCCCTAAAATGATTAAGTTATAGTGATAACTAAGTCATAGCCTCCCATTAAGTGAGTGATAATCAGTCCATTAGTTTAATAATCATTGGAGGCCCAAAGGCCTGGTGCTTATTGACTAATGAAATTATCATTCATAATATGATAATTTGATTTGAGTCTTTCTGATGGTGGTCAGGTTGGCCGGCCAAAGTCGAGCCTGATCATTTATTGGTCCGATTCACCAAATCAAGTCATGTTAATGGTTGGACCTAACCAGATCTTTTCAATGGAGGCCAAAGCCTACTGATTAGGTTCTGGGGCAAAATCAATTACTAGAAGTTGTTTAGAGAAACAACTGGTTATAAACCTATCCATAGATGCACATGGATTGACCAACCAAAGTTGGGCTCGTGTGTAGTCTGTGTGGATCTAGTACCCACTAAGGAATTAAAGTAATTCTTCGAATTGAAGGTTGAGGCTACTAGTTTGTAAAAATACTGAGAGAAACTTTAGACTAAAGTCCAAGTCTTTAGTATTAATAATTTATGTACTAATATAGGTCTGGTTTTCCTTTATGCAGCTATGACCACTACCCTGTCGCTCTGGTCATTATTAGATAATGACAAGCTCATGGGACCTAATTTCGATAGCTGGTATCGAAAATTAAAAATTAGTCTTGAGCATGAGCGGATCCTTTATGTAGTAACGGATCCGACACCTGAGGAGCCAGTCTTGAATGCTAGAGGGACGGTCCGAGACACTTACCAGAAGTCCACCGTCCGGTGCATAATGCTGGCGGCAATGAATGATGAGTTCAGCCGCAGGTTCGAGAACGACCAGCCATAGGAGATGCTTCAAATGTTGAACGACTCTTTTGGCACGCCTGACGATGTTGAAAGGCACAAAACTAGTTGTGCCATTTTCAATGCTCGGATGAGGGATGGAGCCTCAGTCACTGATCATATACTGTACATGATCGAAATGATTGAGCACCTAAGTAAACTGGGTTTTCCCCTGCACGAGCAGCTCAGTAAGGATGCGATCCTTAATTCTCTGCCCAAGTCCTTCCTTCCCTTTTTTACTCATTTTCAAATGACAAAGCCTGCAGTGAACTACCACGACTTGTTGGGGTTGCTGCAGAACTTTGAGAAGGATCACCAGCTCCATAAGGAGTCGGTGAATGTTGTGGGAGGGTCTTCTTCTGATCGTCGACCCTTTAAGAAAGGGAAGAAGAACAAGAACAAGAAGAATAAGAAGGTACAGCTGCATGCTGGAATGTCTGCACAGGGTCAGACCAAGAAGCGCAAGCCCGACCAGAGCCAGGCGGAGTGCTTCTTTTGCAAGAAGCAGGAGCACTGGAAGAGGAACTGTCCTCTATACATTGCCTCTCTAGACCCGAACAGGCCGAAGAAGAAGCAAGGTACTTATATGATAACACCTTGCAACTTTTCTATTTGTGATACTACTGCCTGGGTATTGGATACCGAAAGCCCTTATCATATTTGCAATTCGATGCAGGGTCTGCAGGTCAGTAGGAGATTTGATGAAGGTGAGAGGTTCCTGAATGTTGGAGATGGAAGCAAAGTTTCAATTCTAGAATTAGGAATCATGAACCTTGTAATCAATTCTCAAAATATAATTATGAGTGAATGTCACTATTGTCCAAGCTTTTTATTAAATATTATTTCTGTAGGCCTTTTGGCCATGTATGGTTATCAATTTTTAATAAAAAAAAATATTTGCAATATCATTTTGAATGGTGTTACAATGTTTGTTGGACAACTTAATAATAGAATTTACTTTCTATCACAACCTGTTAATGTGGTTCAAACCTCCGGTAAACATCCTAGAATAGATAATATGTCAGAAGTCTACCTTTGGCACTGTAGGCTAGGTCATATCAATAAGAACAGGATAAACAGGTTGGCTCAAGAAGAAATTCTTGAAGTAGGTGATTGTGAATCACTTCCAACCTATGAGTTCTGTCTTCTTGGTAAAATGACCAAGTCACCTTTTATTGAAAAAAGTGAGCGAGCCAGTGAACTCTTGGGTCTGGTACATTCTGATATATATGGACCCATGAGCTCAAGTGCAAGAGGTGGATATTTCTACTTCATAACCTTCACAGACGACCTATCGAGGTATGGGTATGTCTATTTAATGAAGCATAAGTCGGAGTCGTTTGAAATGTTCAAACTATTCCGAAATGAGGTAGAAAAACAAACTAAAAAGTGTATTAAAACTCTTCGATCTGATCGAGGAGGTGAATACCTTTCCAATGAGTTTCTGACATATCTTGGGGAGAATGGGATTCTCTCTCAATGGACTCCTCCTAGAACACCACAGCATAATGGTGTATCTGAAAGGAGGAATCGAACCTTGTTGGATATGGTTCGATCCATGATGGGGTTTGCTGGTCTGCCGATCTCCCTTTGGGGATATGCATTCGAATCAGCTTGTTACCTTCTACATAGGGTTCCGAGTAAGTCTGTAACCAAAACGCCATATGAGATATAAATAGGATGTAAGCCAGTACTCTCGCACCTTAGGGTTTGGGGGTGTCCGGCTTATGTTAAATGTTTAATTACGGACAAGCTTGGACCTAGGTCTGACAAGTGTAATTATATAGGGTACCCAAAAGAGACCAAAGGGTATTATTTCTACCTGGTTGATGAGCAAAAGGTGTTTGTTAGCCTTAAGGCAATCTTTTTGGAAAAAGAGTTTTCTTGGTGAAGGGACTGTTGCCTCTAAGGTCGAACTTGACGAAGTTCGACAGGTGAAAAAACCGACATAAGTTGCTGAACCTGAATCGGATTTGATTAGATCAGATCCGGAGCCCATTGTTCAAGCACCCTTAAGGCGATCTGGTAGAGTACCACATCCACCGGATAGATACTATGGTTTCTTGGTCTGGGACGACGATCTTATCGAACTTGATGAAAATGATGAGGATCCGATCACCTACATGGATGCAATGCAGAGACCCGACTCTGAGAAATGACTAGAGGCCATGAAATCCGAAATGGAGTCCATGAAGGTCAATGATGTGTGGACATTGGTTGACCCACCCGAAGGAGTAAAACCCATAGGGTGTAAGTAGGTCTTCAAGAGGAAGAGGGGCACAGACGGAAAGGTGGAAACCTATAAAGCCCGTTTGGTTGCTAAGGGATATCGTCAATGTTATGGTATAGACTATGATGAGATGTTTTCTCCTGTGGCAATGCTCAAATCCATTCGGATTATGCTTGCGATAGCTGCCCATCTGGACTATGAAATCTGGCAGATGGATGTGAAGACAGCTTTCCTAAATAGAGAGCTGGATGAAGAGGTGTATATGATACAACCTGAAGGATTCACATTCACTGATGAGTCTAAGGTGTGCAAATTACAGAGGTCCATTTATGGACTTAAGCAGGCATCCCAGAGTTGGAACATACGTTTTGATAGGACGATCAAGATGTATGGCTTCGTTAAGAACGGAGAAGAGCCCTGCATTTATAAGTGGGCTAATGGTCTAGTAGTGATATTTCTTATATTGTGTGTGGATGATATTCTCTTAATTGAGAATGATGTCCCTGCATTATAGGGAATAAAGATTTGGCTGTCATCACAGTTCTCCATGAAGGATTTGGGAGAAGCTTCCTACATCCAAGGGATGAGGATCTATAGGGATAGATCTAAAAGGTTGCTTGGTTTATCCCAATCTACGTACATAGATACTATGCTGAAGAGGTTCAGAATGGAGAATTCTAAGAAAGGCTATCTACCGATAGGCTATGGAATTTCTCTCTCGAAGAGAGATTGTCCGACAACACCTCAAGAGAGAGAGCGCATGGGTAGGATTTCACATGCTTCAGCAGTGGGATCTATCATGTACGCCATGACATGTACACGACCAGATGTGGTGTTGCTCCTAGATTGATTTTGATGATTACAAAGCAGATTGAAATAATTTTAAAATGAAAAAGTCCTTATACTCTTCAAGGGCAAAATCATAATTTCACTAAAATACTGATTTGATAGTACCATTTGGTAGAACAAATGATTTGAAATCTATTGGTGAAAATTTCATTGTGTTTGGATTTATATTTTTGAAGTTATGAAGGTTTGAAGTGCATGAGTCGACTCATGAGTCAACTCATGGCACTGTGAGCTGATTGGCACGCAAAAATTCTCCTTGGCACACTAGTTTTCTGGCTTGGCACGACCTGTGAGTCGACTCATGAGTCGACCCACAAGGCATGAGTCGACTCATGAGTCGACCCCTGCTAATTTGAGCCAAGAATTTCCAGAAACGCATTCTCTGGTTTTTGCAACAGAGGTCGACTCATGAGTCGACCCCTGAAGCATGAGTCGACTCATGAGTCGACCCCTGCGACGGGAAATGTCAGCAACGGCTATTTTTTTGCCCATTTTAATTGCCATTTATGCTTCCTAAAAATCCTCTAACGGCTCTTTATCTACCTAAATTATTTTCTCTTGCTTCTAATGTCATAAAATGCTTTAAATGGTGAAAGAAATTACAGATTAAATAGCGGATCAAACGTGAAAACAAGAAGAAGAGAAGAATAGAAGAAAGTATCCGAAATTTGCAAGAAAAAGCCTGAGATCAACGAAAAATCCAAAAAGAAAAAGAGAGAGGATCCACAATATACCAGAGAGATTGTGAAAGAGAAAAGCAAGATCTTTCAAGAAGAGAATTCTTCACGCCTATTGTTTCAACCTTGATCTAGAGATCGTTCAAAGCTTTCAAGAGATCTTCAATCAACAATCAACCTCTTCTCAAGCATTCAAGCGTTCATCCACTTTGAGAAAATCTGAAAAAGGGGTTCTTCATTTGAGTAAAGCTTTTATTGTTATATTCGCTCATTTAAGGAGCTGTTATTGTATTAATCTGTGCTCAAAATTTTCTAACTCTTTGTGAGTTTTTGTTCTTGTTTTTGGAGGATTTCCAAAACAAGGAAAGGTTGATCCGAACCTGAAATCGAAGTATTTTGGGTTTACTTGTACCCGAGAAATAAGTGATCTAGCTTGGGATAGCTAGTGTCGGAGTTTCCGACGTTTTGTATTCGGGTTGAATACAAAGGATAGTGGATTGAAATTCTCAAGTAGGATCTTGGGGAGTGGATGTAGGTGCAAGGTTAGCACCGAACCACTATAAATCTTTGTGTTTGTGGTGTGCTTTATTGCTTTATCTTATTTCTTTATTATATCCTTGCAATACTGCTTTAGGTAATTAATATTGATTTAAAGTCTTTGTTTTGTTCTTCATAAGTAATCAGTTGGGCTTAAAATTTTTAGAAACCCAATTCACTCCCCCCCTCTTGGGTTGCATAGCTGGGCAACAAGTGGTATCAGAGCAGGTGCTCTAGCCCTTCTTTGATCTAATAATCAAAGAGCCAAAGATCTATGGCAACCCATGTTGGTACTTCTCTAGCCGAGGGACAATCTACAAACCGACCTCCACTTTTCAATGGGTCTAATTACACCTATTGGAAAGCTCGGATGAAGATTTTCATACAAGCACTCGACTATGATATGTGGAGTATCATAGTGAATGGTCCTCACACACCCACCAAGATTATAGATGGTGAGGGGTCAACCAAACCCGAGAAAGAATGGGATGAGGTTGACAAGAAATTGGCACAATTAAATATCAAAGCCATGAATGTTCTTTATTGTGCACTAGATGCAAGTGAATTTAATCGCATTTCTACTTGTGCATCTGCTAAAAAAATATGAAATAGGTTAGAAGTCACCCATGAGGGAACAAATCAAGTAAAAGAGTCTAAAATAAACATGCTTGTACATAAATATGAATTGTTCAAAATAGAGCATGATGAATCCATAACTGCTATGTTTACTCGTTTTACTGATATAATCAATGGTTTAAAGAGTCTTGGCAAATCTTATACTAACAGTGAACTTGTAAGGAAGATTCTCAGATCACTGCCAAGAACTTGAGAAGCCAAGGTGACTGCCATCCAAGAAGCAAAGGACTTGAACACTCTACCTCTAGAAGAGCTTCTTGGATCCTTGATGACTCATGAACTTAGCATGAAGCAACATCAAGAGGATGAAGTCAAAAAGAAAAGAACCATTGCCCTCAAATCCACAACTTCGCCTGATTATGAAACGGATGACTCTGAAGATGAAGATCAGGATGAAGAGATGGCTCTCATCACCCGAAAATTTAAGAAGTTTCTAAGAAAAAGGAAACAGGGGATGAGAAAGAAATTCACAAAAGGAGATCAAAGTAAAGAAAAGGAGAAAGATCAACCCCCTATATGCTACGAGTGCAAGAAGCCAGGACATTTCAGATCCGAATGTCCACAATTGAAGAAAGGTCCAAAGAAGTTCAAAAAGAAGGCAATGATGGCGACCTGGAGTGCGAGTGATGACTCAAGCTCCGACGAGGAAACCTCAACAGAACAAGCCAATCTGTGCCTGATGGCACATGAAAATGAGGTAACTTCTGAATCCACTAGTGAATTTACTTTTGAAGAATTGCATGAAGCATTCTATGATTCAATTGATGAATTAAAGAAACTAGGGAAGAAAAACAAAGAGCTGAAATTGAAAAATCAGTCCTTAGTGAAACAAGCTGAAAATCTTTCAATTGAAAAATTCACCTTGATTCAAGAAAATCAAAACTTAAAGGATGAAATGAACAAGCTGAAATCTATAGTAGATAAGTTCACCTTAAGTTCAAACAAACTAAATATGATCCTTGAAAATCAGAAAGCTATATATGACAAGGCTGGACTTGGCTATAAACCTCTGAAGAAACAAAAGTTTCTGAAGGATATGTATGTAAATTATACAAGTAACAAGTCTACAAATATTACTTGTTTTAAATGTGGAAGAATAGGACATAAATCATACACATGTTTTATTAACAAATATGCAAACACAAAGAAAATATGGGTTCCAAAAGGAACCATTCTGACTAACCTGAAAGGATCCAAGAAAGCTTGGGTACCTAAGACAGAAACGTGACCTTTGCTTGCAGGTGTGTCTAGCATCCCAAGAAGGAAACAGGAAATGGTATCTTGACAGCGGATGCTCGAGACACATGACTGGTGATGAATCACAATTCATCACGCTTGATGCTAAGGATGGAGGGATGGTCACCTTTGGAGATAATGGCAAAGAAAAGATCATCGGGATAGGTAACATTGGTATCACTTCCTCCAAATACATTGAGAATGTTTTATTAGTTAAAGGTTTAAAGCATAACTTACTTAGCATTAGTCAATTCTGTGATAAAGGGTATAAAGTAAGATTTGAATCATCTGTTTGCATTGTGACGAGTCCTATTAACGATGGTATTAAATTTATAGGACATAGGCATGGCAATGTTTATATGATAGACTTGAATGATTTAACTAAATTAGACATGCAATGCCTAGTTTCTTTAAATGCTAAAATAAATGAGACTAGTTGGCTGTGGCATCGTAGACTTACACATATTAGCATGCATTCTCTTTCAAAATTAATTAAAAAGGATTTAGTTCTCGGTTTGCCAAAACTGAATTTTGAAAAAGATAGAATTTGTGATGCATGCCAATTAGGTAAACAAACTAGAGTATCATTTAAATCCAAAAATACTGTTTCAACTTCTAGACCTTTAGAGCTCTTACATATGGATTTATTTGGACCAACAAGAACCACCAGTCTAGGAGGAAAACGATATGGCTTTGTAATTATAGATGATTATTCTCGTTTTACTTGGGTTTTCTTTTTAGCTCACAAAAATGAAACTTTTCAAATTTTCATGAAATTTCATCGAAAAGTCACTAATGAAAAAGGGTTTTCAATTCAAAATATTAGAAGTGATCATGGAACAGAATTTGAAAATCATGACTTTGAAAATTTTTGTGATGAAAATGAAATTGGCCATAACTTTTCTGCTCCTAGGACACCCCAACAGAATGGGGTAGTAGAAAGGAAAAACAGAACCTTAGAAGAAATGGCCCGTACTATGCTTTGTGAAAGCAACCTTCCAAGATATTTTTGGGCAGAAGCTATTAACACAGCATGTTACATTTTGAATCGTGCTTTAATTAGACAATTTTTAAAGAAAACCCCCTATGAACTTTGGAAAGGAAGAAAACTAAATATTGCATATTTTCATGTCTTTGGTTGCCGATGTTTTGTATTAAATAATGGAAAAGAAAAACTTGGTAAATTTGATGCAAAATCAGATGAAGCAATCTTTCTAGGTTACTCCTCCACTAGTAAAATATTTAGAGTGTTCAACAAAAGAACTTTAGTAGTTGAGGAGTCCATACATGTTGTCTTTGATGAATCTAACGATCTTCCTTCAAGGAAGAATGAGGGTGTTGATGATGCAGATCCACTAATAGAAGGTATGAAGGAGATCACTCTGAAAGACTCAGCAACTCCAGAAGACAAGGATCAAGAAGACAAACAAAATGAGAAATGTGAAGAAATTCAAGAACAACCTCAAGGTACAAATGACTTACCCAAGGAATGGAGGTATGTTCACAACCACCCTAAGGAGTTAATAATTGGTGATCCTATGCATGGGGTAAAAACCCGTTCTTCACTTAGAGATATACTTAATCATTGTGCATTTGTATCTCAACTTGAACCTAAAACTTTTGAAGAAGCTAAAAATGATCATAACTGGATTAATGCTATGCAAGAAGAACTTAATCAATTTGAAAGAAATAATGTTTGGACCTTAGTGAAAAGACCTAAAGATTATTCAATAATTGGTACAAAGTGGGTCTTTAGAAACAAATTAGATGAGCATGGAAATGTAATTAGAAATAAAGCAAGACTGGTTGCTAAGGGATATAATCAAGAAGAAGGAATTAATTTTGATGAAACCTTTGCACCTGTTACTAGATTAGAAGCTATTAGACTTCTACTTGCATATGCTTGCTTTATGAAATTCAAATTATTTCAAATGGATGTTAAAAGTGTATTTTTAAATGGATATATTTCTGAAGAAGTATATGTAGAACAACCCCCTGGATTTGAAAATCATGCTTTTCCCAATCATGTCTTTAGATTAAATAAAGCTTTATATGGTCTAAAACAAGCACCTAGAGCATGGTATGAAAGGCTAAGCAAATTTCTACTAAATAATGGTTTCTCAAGAGGCAATGTAGATACAACCCTATTTATTAAAAGAAACCAAAATGATATGCTAATTATACAAATTTACGTTGATGACATAATTTTTGGGTCTACTAATGAATCCCTTTGTCAAGACTTTGCTAAGCTTATGTAGGGAGAGTTCGAGATGAGCATGATGGGAGAACTCACCTTCTTCCTCAGACTCCAAATCAAACAATCAAAAGAGGGAATCTCCATCACCCAAAGCAAGTACACCAAGGAACTACTCAAAAGATTTGGAATGGAGAACTGCAAACCAATTGGCACACCAATGAGTCCCTCAAGTAAGCTTGACAAGGATGATGAAGGTAAAAGCGTAGACTTAAAATACTACAGAGGTATGATTGGCTCATTACTGTATTTAACTGCAAGTAGGCCTGATATCATGTTTAGTGTTTGCTTATGTGCAAGATATCAATCTAATCCTAAGGAATCTCATTTGAATGCTGTTAAAAGAATCCTTAGATACTTAAATGATACACAAACTATAGGGTTATGGTACTCTAAAGACTCACAAATTAATTTGTTAGGATATTCTGATGCTGATTTTGTTGGATGTAAATTAGATAGAAAAAGCACAAGTGAAACTTGCCAATTTCTTGGAGTAAGCCTAATCTCATGGTTTAGCAAGAAACAAAATTCGGTGGCACTGTCTACGGCTGAGGCCGAATACATTGCAGCCGGAAGTTGTTGTGCTCAAATCTTGTGGATTAAGCAACAACTCGAAGATTTTGGAATCAAACTTAATGAAACACCAATAAAATGTGATAATACAAGTGCCATAAATCTATCTAAAAATCCAATTCAACACTCAAGATCTAAACATATTGAAATAAGACATCATTTTATAAGAGAACATGTTCAAAACAAAAATGTAATTCTTGAATATGTTTGCACTGAAAATCAATTAGCCGATATCTTTACAAAGGCCCTTAGTGAGGATAGATTCTGTGAAATTAGGAGAAATCTAAGAATTTTAGATCCATTTGTCTGAAATTTCTCAATTTCCAAAGAATAGATGTCAAAAATCTTAGAGCTCAATTTTCAACATCTATCCTGATCCCAAAAGCTCAGATTTATCACTCTAAAAACTTATCATTGAGCAAAATTCTTTCTCCCAAAATTTTGAATTTTTCTAGAATTTATTTGCATTTTTTCTGAATTTCTGAACTTCATGAGTCGACCCCCATGAGTCGACTTAATGGCAAACTTGTAAATCCCACCAACTTTCAACGGGTTCATTGTTTTTATAAGGGTTACTGTTTGTGAGACGACTCATCTTCCCATCATTCTTCTTCCAAAAGCCGTCTTCTCCAACTCTTCTTGCTCCAAATCCAAGGATCAATTCTGAGGCAATTCTCCCTCCTACTCTCCACCAAAAATCGCCTCCTTCAAAAGGATTTTCTGTGCTTTCTCGCTTTGCTTGGCGCGGTTTGAACGTGCCCTAGCACTTCACCGAACTTCCAAAATCCACTTCCTTTCTCCACTAAAATTCCTCTTTACTCTCTTGTGATCCCTCCTCCTTTCAATCCAAGTCTTCTTGTCTGCTACTTTACTGGATATGGCTCCAAAGATGAAACTTCCCCAAAGAAGGAAATCAATCCGTGAGCCTGAGGAAATTATCCGAAAGAAAAGGCATGCTCAGTCTTCCAGTGTTCCCGATCCAGTTCCAGTACCTGCTCAAGGTCTCTCTCAATCCTCCATAAGCCCCAGTGTAAATCTTCTTTCTGATAGAAAAGTAGAAATCGGGAAAAATATAGATTTTCGGTTCTTTGAGAAAGAAGGCTTTACTTTTGCTACCAAGATCAAAAATCTAGGATGGGAACTTTATTGCTCTCTTAAGGAAGTCACCTATGTTGACCTTGTTAGAGAATTCTACCAAAACCTACATTATGGAAACGGGTCAGTGACTTCAACAGTCAAAGGGATTGACATATGCTTGGATTCTAGGATATTGGGAGATATACTTCAGTTGCCTAGTGAAGGATACTCATATATGGAACTCCCAATTAAAGAAGAAGGGATCAGAATTATCTTAGGAGAAGCTTTTTCAGGAAATTTAAACAAACTGGAAGCAAAGCTATTATCCATTGAGATGAGGGTCCTGCATCAGATTGTAACAAAACTCTTTTTCCTAGGAGTGGTAGACATGACTTACTGTCTGGCAGAGATGTATGTGTCATGTTTCATATCATCACTCAGACCCCCCTAAACCTCCCTGCACTTATGATAGAGGCCATGAGAGAAACTTTGAACAGATCCAAGGCACACTTGCCTTATGGTATGGCCCTTACTAGAGTATTTAGGAGGTTTGGAGTTAGCTGTGAGGGGGAGACACCTACCAAGCTCTCACATGTGGACACTTTCAACCAACACAGCCTGCACCGAATGGGAATTACAAAGACTATTGGTGGTTGGACCAAGGGCTCTGAAGAAAGAACTGAGGAGAGAGTTGAGGAAAGAGCTGAAGACAGAACTGAAGGCAGAGTAGAAGAAGAAGGTCCATCTTCTCCGATACATGACTTCAGGGCAGCTTCACCAGATACCCAGTTCATTCCTGATACTGAGGCTGGCCCTTCTGAGTTTACTAGGATGCCCACACCAGTGTATCAGCTAGAGAGCAGAGCACCTCATTCAGAGTTCAGACTGGCTGACGATCAGATCGAGCATATATCACAGCGTGTGGCTTCTTTGCTGTCTAGCCAGTGGAGTAGTACTTATTTTGCACCTGGAGCTACCTCTTCTGATCAGACCATTACTCCCCACATCTTCACTGTATTTCAGATGATTTCAGATCAGTCCGTCAGGATCCAGCAGCTTGAGGACACAGTCTGGAGACTTACTGGCAGAGTTCTTGACTTGCAGGGGCAAGTCCTTGCATTGGCCCATCCCCAGCCACAGGAGTCTACTATTGAGGTCACAGACCTCACTGCAGAGGCTGGCAGGCTCAGAGGAGCACTAGAAGGTGGATATGAGCTACTGAGGAAAGAGATCCGAGGATCGAGTGAGCATGCTACCACCCAGTTCACTGCTCTACTTCAATCTGTTTCAAGAGCACTGAACGTACTTGATTCTATTAGACTCACCCTTTCTGTTCAGTCCCTAGCATCTCAGCGTTCTCAGCCACCCAGTTCATCTCGTTCTCCTACTCGTGGCAGAGGCAGACGGGGTAGAGGACGCACTTCTGATCCATCATCTCCTCACCCTATATCTGATGACTCCGATCATTGACTTATCTTGATCTTTACTAGGTCCTAGGAGTTAGTATCTTGTTCTAGGATCTATACCTTGAGGCCATGTATTGACAATTAGCTGGTTGAATTTTATTTTCAAGAACTATGTATTGAAACAATTATGATATTAATGGAATCATCTTTTACCTATATTTCTACCTCTTTGTAATGATCATATTTTGGTTATATATTTTCTTCTTGTTGAAATATTGTCTTCTCCTTGTTGTTGTTTGCTGTTGATAATTGCTATATTAAGGGGGAGCAAACATCTGTGAAAAACTCTAAAGGGGAAGAAATTAAAGAATGTTTCAGAAAAAGGAAGAGTTAACTATGTTTGATGATGTCAAAAAGGGGGAGAAATTAAACAAAAACAAAAATTGAAATTAGACAAAAAGCAAAACCCTAAATTATGAGAAAAAGGGAGAGAAATTAAACAAAAACAAATATTAAAAGATTAAAATAAATATTAGAGAAATTAAAACAAATATTGGAGAAATTAAACAAAAATAAATATTAGAAGATTAAAATAAATATTAGAGAAATTAAACAAAAACAAAGATTGGAAGATTAAAACAAATATTGGAGAAATTAAACAAAAACAAAGATTGAAAGATTAAAATAAATATTGAAGAAATTAAATAAATATTGGAGAAATTAAACAAAAACAAGGATTGAAAGATTAAACAAAACCTTGAGAAATTTGGTATCGAAATTTGGTATCAGACTTAAACAAAAAGCCATCCATCAAAAGCAAAATCATAAGTACAATGCAAATAAGTATTTTTTTTTGCTCTGATATATTTCAAAATTCAAACTTGCTCTGATACATCTTTTGAAATTTTATTCACCTTGATACATCTTAAGAAATTTGTTTTACTCTGATACACCCTAAAATTTCTTTTAACTTGCTCTGATACATGATAAAATTTGCTCTGATACAGTGTGAAGGTTTCTCTGATAAATTATAACATTTGATCTGATACAGTGAGAAAGTTTCTCTGATATATTATAATATTTGCTCTGATACAGTGTGAAATTTTCTCTGACATTTGCTCTAATACAGTGTGAAATTTTCTCTGATATATTATAAAATTTTCTTGCTCTGATACATTGTAAAATCTTTTCTGATATCATTATAAAAATTATTTTTCTTGCTCTGATACATTGCAAAATTTATTAATCTTCTCTTGCTCTGATATATCTTAAACTCAAAATGATCTAATACCCTTTTCAAATCTTTAAGAAAATGGACAAACTATTTTTGCATTTATATTACATGCCAAAAGAATCATACTCTTTTCAAGCATATACACCTATAATGGATTCTTTTGAAATTAATGCATTAACATAAATATTTTTGTTCCAATGTTTTGTCATCATCAAAAAGGGGGAGATTGTTGCTCCTAGATTGATTTTGATGATTACAAAGCAGATTGAAATAATTTTAAAATGAAAAAGTCCTTATACTCTTCAAGGGCAAAATTGTAATTTCACTAAAATACTGATTTGATAGTACCATTTGGTAGAATAAATGATTTAAAATCTATTGGTGAAAATTTCATTGTGTTTGGATTTATATTTTTGAAGTTATGAAGGTTTGAAGTGCATGAGTCGACTCATGAGTCGACTCATGGCACTGTGAGCTGATTGGCACGCAAAAATTCTCCTTGGCACGCTAGTTTTCTGGCTTGGCACGACCTGTGAGTCGACTCATGAGTCGACCCACAAGGCATGAGTCGACTCATGAGTCGACCCCTGCTAATTTGAGCCAAGAATTTCCAGAAATGCATTCTCTGGTTTTTGCAACAGAGGTCGACTCATGAGTCGACTCCTGAAGCATGAGTCGACTCATGAGTCGACCCCTACGACGGGAAATGTCAGCAACGGCTATTTTTTTGCCCATTTTAATTGCCATTTATGCTTCCTAAAAATCCTCTAACGGCTCTTTATCTACCTAAATTATTTTCTCTTGCTTCTAATGTCATAAAATGCTTTAAATGGTGAAAGAAATTGCAGATTAAATAGCGGATCAAACGTGAAAACAAGAAGAAGAGAAGAATAGAAGAAAGGATCCGAAATTTGCAAGAAAAAGCCTGAGATCAATGAAAAATCCAAAAAGAAAAAGAGAGAGGATCCACAATATACCAGAGAGATTGTGAAAGAGAAAAGCAAGATCTTTCAAGAAGAGAATTCTTCATGCCTATTGTTTCAACCTTGATCTAGAGATCGTTCAAAGCTTTCAAGAGATCTTCAATCAACAATCAACCTCTTCTCAAGCATTCAAGCGTTCATCCACTTTGAGAAAATCTGAAAAAGGGGTTCTTCATTTGAGTAAAGCTTTTATTGTTATATTCGCTCATTTAAGGAGCTGTTATTGTATTAATCTGTGCTCAAAATTTTCTAACTCTTTGTGAGTTTTTGTTCTTGTTTTTGGAGGATTTTCAAAACAAGGAAAGGTTGATCCGAACCTGAAATCGGAGTGTTTTGGGTTTACTTGTACCCGGGAAACAAGTGATCTAGCTTGGGATAGCTAGTGTCGGAGTTTCCGACATTTTGTATTCGGGTTGAATACAAAGGATAGTGGATTGAAATTCCCAAGTAGGATCTTGGGGAGTGGATGTAGGTGCAAGGTTAGCACCGAACCACTATAAATCCTTGTGTTTGTGGTGTGCTTTATTGCTTTATCTTATTTCTTTATTATATCCTTGCAATACTGCTTTAGGTAATTAATATTGATTTAAAGTCTTTGTTTTGTTCTTCATAAGTAATCAGTTGGGCTTAAAATTTTTAGAAACCCAATTCACCCCCCCCTCTTGGGTTGCATAGCTGGGCAACATGTGGCATACTCACTAGGGGTAGTGAGTAGATACCAATCTGATCCAGGGGAGAATCACTGGAAGGTTGTTAAAACCATCCTGAAGTATTTAAGAAATACTAAGGACCAGTGGCTTGTTTATGGTGAATCGAACTTGAGACTTATAGAGTTTACAGACTCTAGTTTTCAGTCTGATCATGATGACAGTAAAAGTGTGTCGGAATTTATTTTTACCCTTTATGGTGGGGCTATCTACTGGAAGAGTTTCAAACAGCACACAGTGGCTGATTCAGTTTTCTTGGCAGAGTATGTCGCTGCATCAGATGCTGCCAAAGAAGCGGTGTGGCTAAGAAAGTTTATCACCGAGCTCGGAGTAGCACCCTCCCTTGTTGGTCCAGTTCTGCTCTACTGTGATAGCTCTGGAGCCATTGCTCAGGCGAAGGAACTGAAGGCACACCAACAGACGAAGCATATTCTGTGCCGCTACCATCTCATCCGAAAAATTATGGATCGAGGTGATGTCGACCTTCAGAAGATCGATGGAAAAGAGAACCTGGCCGACCCATTCACTAAAGCCATTGCGGTGAAGGAGTTCGACAACTACAAATCGAAGATGGGTATTAGATACTGCACCGATTGGCTTTAGGCCAAGTGGAAGATTGTTGGGAATAGTGTCCCAAAGTCAATCGTCAGCCTGTTGACGGTTGTGCTTATTTTTGTATATGTATATGAATTATGAATTAATAAAAATTATTTTGATATTTTTCATCATAAAATATTTCATCTTCTAATGAACTCCTATGTTGTGGTGAAGTCCTTAGGACTATTTAGACTCGACAAAGGAGGATTTATCGTTTAGTCCTTAAATCTGTTCGCGACCAAATGATATGTTGTTACCAAGGACGACAACGTTTATCAAGCATAGGTCGTTGTGTGCCATATAGGTTAGTTGTCCTCTTAACCAATGAGTGTGGAGACACTGGTTTGGCATACAGGTGAGATGTAAGGGTACATCTGCACTGAACGTGATCGACTTCGAAGCTATTTCTGCTGTCAAGATTTACTCCGATGGAATATGGATATAAATATCCCTCCGATCTGAGACCGCCACGGTGACTTACAAGAAACTCACTGCACTTAGACACTGGACTACCTGAATTTCTAATTCAGTGACGGAAGGCTGCTGGGTGTAGTCAAGTACTTGACTTGTCGGTGCATGTGTCAAGATGGGATTGACCACTCCAGTTTAGGAGCTGTATACAGTCGTGTTTCAATTTAGCAAAACCTTGGCTAGGGTAGTCCTTATGAGGAGTCATAGGACTGTTTGAGTTGAGCACGATTCGGATGATCTAATCAGGGTTGACAGTTTAACCCTGAGTCATCCTAAACACAGAGGTCAAAAGGATGAATTATACAGTAACCATATTCACGTAGGTTCTGAGTGTTGCGATTGTGACTATTCGATCTATCTGTTCATCGAGTACCATTGCTATATGGTCACTTCGATTAGTACAGGAATTGGTTCCTGTGCTACCGATTTAGGTTCGAACCTGTGGGGTCACACACATTAGAGATTCTTATCTGATCTGATGGCTGATGAAGAGTCCTAATGCTCGTAGACTATGAGTCCTACGTGTCTGAGACTTTATGATTGAGAATCAGGATTCTCTGATCACGAGTCTCACATATTTTGGGTACCGAGGTCAAGAGTCCCACTGGTTTGGGACTCTTCGATCAGGGTTACATATCGATAAATTTTGATGCCCGATTACCCATCGAATTTGGACTCAATATTTATGAGAGGTTTAATTAGTAATTTGATCACTAATTAACTCAATTTGATTGAGTAATTATTTTTGGATCAAGTCCAATTGAATTGGATTTAGTTGGGTTTGACCCGATTAGGTTAAGAGTTGACCTAATCGTCGAGATGGTTTGGTCCCTGATATGATCAGGGGTTGGGCTTAATCAATTTCTGATTTGATTAAGATTCTATTGAGCCTAATTAAGTCTAATTAAGTTAGATTTAAATTAGTCTAATTGGGCCTAACTTATTTAAATAATGAAACCACCTTGACCCATTCTCCCTGCGCCACCTCACTTCCACTGCACCCATTTGAATTCACGAGAAGGAAGTTCTCATGAATTTTTCCTCACATAAAGCCTTCCTCACACCCTACTTTAATGCACCAAATGAGTGGATAAGGATGATTGGTTGGCCATTCAAATTCAAAACAAAGTTTGAATTTGAATGAGCAACCAATCTTAGCACCTTGATCTTATCCTCTTTTAACGCCCCATTTATTACACGAGAAAATGTTTCTCATGAAATCACTCATGCACAAATTAAGCCACGCCCTTCTCTTCTCACGCCCTTAGTGGATAGGAATAAATTGATTTTCATTTGAATTCAAAATTTGATTTGAATTCAAATGTGCAATTACTCATCTTTATCCTCTCACGTGAATTAGACGTTTGACATTGTTTTAAAAGGAGGAGAAGAGTGGGGCGTGTGCAAGAAAAATTTTGGAGAGAAAATCTGGGTGTGAGAAATCCTTGTGTGTAAGGTGAAGGTCTATATCCTTTCGAGAGAAAAAGAAAGAAAAAGTGTGCGCAGGGTTTCAGTGAGTTCTTTAGGTTTTCAGCCTGGAGTTCGGAAAGTGAGAAGGTGAGCTACGAGTGTCGTGAGCCCACCAAATTTTAGAAAAATCTTTAACATCCTCTCAAGCACATCTGCTGACGATCTAGAGTATTCGAAGAATTGACAGACATCGATCGAAGGAGTTCGATCAACATCGGCCGTCGAAAGGGCTCTACAATGAGCTAGCACTCGTGAGGAGTCGATCAGATCGGGAGCTTCGTGTGGATGATCCACAGAGGCCAGACATGCTGTGTGGCTGCATCACGATAATCATACTCTTCCGACGGGGATCAGATTACGGCGATCTACTACCCGCACAAAGGTATTATGTTCTGAACACATTACAGTAAAGTGTTTACTGTTCAAATTCGAATTTTAAATTTAAATGCATGCATACTATATATCATATTTAGATCTTAGTGTAGGATAAATTTATGTTAATTAATTAGATTAATTAATATTTTTTCACTGTAAAATCATAATTTTGATAAAATTTTAAAATTATCATTTTACCCCTGCACTGAATTTTCCCATAACTCTTCCTCAATCTCGATCTCAACTAATTGCTAGATGGAACTAAGAGATGAGAGCTTGGCCTCTCATGAGTAATTTTGGCTTCTCATATTATCATCATAAATTTACTGAATGTATTAACAAAATGCTTTGCATGAGCAATGGTCAAAAAGGTCTATGTTTCCTTGTGTTTTGGAGACATTGATCAAGAATTTCTTCCTGTCCTTCACGAGACGATACTTCCTTTGTCGTTGGTAGAAGATTGCATCTCGATCCCAAAGATATGACTTCTAAGGATAACTTAATAGGCATCCAGAGGAACCACTTCATAGGTTACCTTATCAATATAACTCTTAATAATGGCAAACTTGAAAGTATACTACTTAGTAATCTTCAACTCAACATCTTTCTAAATCCAATCAAGAGGGTAAGGATGTAGATGAGACTTAGTTTGCAACCCTAACTTCTAAACTAGATTTTTAGGGATGAGACTCATCTAGCTTCCAAGATCTACAATAGTCCTAATGATGCTCTGATTCATTTGGATTTTCAAGTAGAAGAGTTTCTCATGCACCTTCAGGTCTATCACAGTTTCTATCTCGGATTTCTTCTCCATCAAGCTTAGTTTAGAGTCATACTTACTCAAGTTCGAGCAACTCCTCAACCTCTATAATATTGAGGACCATCTTCTCTTTCTTCTTAAAATCATTATCCTTTGGCTTCCTTCTCTTGGGATGCAACTCGGGGTAAAGTTTTCAACACTTCTCTTTGTTATCTCTAAAAGTTGCAATGATCATAATAATTTTTAGAAGTCATATTGATGTGTTTCTTTCTCTTTTTGTTTTTCCTAAGCCGATTTTTCTCCTTAATTCCCATAGCCTTCATACTAGCTTCACTAATATCTTCAATTTTGAAGAGTTTCAGCTCTTTTTAGATACTCTCATAAAGACCTCCAATGTACTTCATGACAACTACATGATCATTGATAAAGATTTTGAGGAAGATTGTTTGCTTGTAGAACTTGACATATAGTCTTGGACAGATTGATCATATTTCTACCATAGTTATTGCCATTTGATCCATCAATCCTCCTTGTAGCTAATTGGATAAAACTATTTATTGATTAGGCCCTTGAATTTTGTCCATGATAGAATAAAAGTATCATTATTTCTCATGTATGAAAGCTTGAGACAAGCAAAAGCTATCTTGTTGCTCCTTGAATTGATTTTGATGATTACAAAGCATTTGAGGGGGTTACTAATGATTTTGGCTTGAAAAAAGATTTATTATTTTTCAGGGGCAAAATCATAATTTTATAAAGTCCTAATTCGAAAGCCTCAAGAGTAAGAACAGAAGATTTGTGATCTATTGGAAGAAATTTTATAGTTTTTGGATGTATATTTTGAAAAAAAATAATATTTATAAAATTGAGTTGATCCTATGAGTTGACTAATGTCAAATGGGACTGAACGGTACGTTATTTTTTGACTGACACATTCAATTGAGTCGACCCCATGAGTCGACCTCTGTGCATGAGTCGACCCTATGAGTCGACCTCTGTTCCTGTGCACGTCAAAACTATAGAACAATCATTTTCTATTCTGTGTCATAGTAGTCGACCCCATGAGTCGACTCATGTATATGAGTCGACCCTATGAGTCGACCCCTACGATGAAAAAACTCCATAACGGCTAGTTTTTCAGCTCATTTTGGCACATTTAATGCTTATTTAATGATTTTCAACGGTTCTAAAACTATCCAGATCACTCTCCACCATCATTCGAAGCTATAAAAGGCACTTAAAGGAGGAAATAAAGAGGATTTTTCAAGCATTCATTTCAACCCTAAGCAAAGAGCCTTCTTGAAGTTAAAGAAGCTTTCATTTCAAGTTCACCAACCCCTCAAGAGCTCATTCAAGTCTTCAACAACCTTGAAGAGAATTAGAAAAGCTTCTTCATTATTGTGTAAAGTGTATTTAAAGCTTTATTTGCTCATTAAAGGAGCTACATTTGTATTTTCATGTGATTAACTGTTATACTCTATTTTTGAGTTGATCTTTAGTTTTGGAAGGATTCCAAAACATGAAAAGATTGATCCGAACCTTGAATCGAATTGTATTGGATTGGCTTGTATCCAAAAAATAAGTGTTCTAGCTTGGGATAGCTAGAGTCGGAGGTACTGATGTTGTATTCTTGTTGAATATAGTTTAGTGAATTTGAATTCCCAAGTAGGAGCTTGGGGAGTGGAAGTAGGTACAAGGTTGGCATCGAATCACTATAAACCTTGATTCTTTGTGGTGTGCTTACTTATTTTCTATCTTATTTTTTTTTCCTTCTTGCACTCTTACATCTAATATCTTCACTTTGCTTAAATCATCACTTCAACTAACTTGTCTTTTATTACTTAATCTTTGTGGTTCTAGATTAATTTTAAATTTTCAAAAATCCAATTCACCCCCTCTCCCTCTTGGGTTGCATAGCTGGACAACAAGTGATATCAAAGTCTGGTGCTCTAGTCCTACTTTGATTTAACCATCAAAGAGCTAAAGATCTATGACAACTTAAGTTGGTGCTTCACTAGCCGAGGGGTAGTCCACAAACCGACCTTCACTTTTCAATGGGTCAAATTATACCTATTGGAAAGCTCGGATGAAAATCTTTATTCAAGCACTTGACTATGATATGTAGAGTATCATAGTAAATGGACCACATACACCCACTAAAATAATTGATGGTGTGGAATCAACCAAATCCGAAAAAGAATGGGATGAGATTGACAAAAAAATGGCACAACTTAATACAAAAGCCATGAATATTTTATATTGTGCTCTAGATGCTAATGAATTCAATCGTATTTCAATATACATATCAGCTAAGAAAATATGAGATAAATTAGAAGTAACTCATGAAGGAACTAATCAAGTGAAGGAATCAAAAATTAATATGCTTGTGCATAAATATGAACTCTTTACAATGGAGCATGATGAATCAATAACTGAAATATTTACTCATTTTACTAATATTATTAATGATCTAAAAAGTCTTGGTAAGTCTTATTCTAATAGTGATCTCGTGAGAAAGATTCTTAGGTCTTTACCAAGGACTTGGGAAGCCAAAGTGATCGCAATCCAAGAAGCCAAAGATCTGAATATCTTACCCTTAGAAGAGCTTCTAGGATCGCTAATGACACACGAGCTAAGCATGAAACAACATCAAGAAGAAGATGTCAAAAAGAAGAGGACAATCGTCCTCAAATCCACTGCTCAACTTGATGAGGAATCTGATTATATAGAAAATGAAGAGCAGGATGAAGAAATGGCCCTCATTACTAGAAAGTTTAAGAAGTTTTTGAAGAAAACAAGACAAAGAATAAGGAAGAGGCCACCTACAAAAGGAGAACATAGCAAAGAGAAGGATAAGGAGTAATCTCTTATTTGTTATAAATGTAAGAAATCAGGACACTTTAAGTCTGAATATCCACAACTTAAGAAGGGTCCCAAGAAGTACAAGAAAAAGACTATGATGGCTACATAGAGCGAAAGTGATGAGTCAAGCTCCGAAGAAGAAGATTCAAATAAACAAGCCAACTTGTGCCTTATGGCATATGAAAATGAGGTAAATACTGAAACTCCTAATGACTTTATCTTTGAAAAACTTCATGAAGTATTTTATGATCTAATTGATGAACTAAAGAAGTTAGGGGTAAAGAACAAAGAATTGAAATCAAAAAATCAATCTTTACTAAAAGAAAATGAGATTATTTCAAATAAAAAATTAATCTTGTCTCAAAAAAAATCTAAACTTAAAAAATGAGATTGTCAAGTTAAAACCAATGGTTAAAAAGTTTACTTTAAGTTCAAATAAACTTTAAATGATACTTGACAATCAAAAGGCCATTTATTATAAAGCCAGTCTTGGATATAACCCTTTAAAGAAATAAAAACTTCTGAAAAATATCTTTGTAAACTCATCATGCAATAAGTTTTTAAATATTACTTACTTTAAATGTGGTAAAGTAGGACACAAATCCTATATATATATTTTTTAACAAATCTGAAAATTCTAATGTGAAAAAAATATGGGTTCCAAAAGGAACCATTGTGACTAATCAAAGAGGACCCAAGAAAACTTGAGTACCTAAAGTCAAAACTTGATTTTTGTATGTAGGTGTATCTTGCATCCTAAGAAATAAATCAAAAATGGTATCTTGATAGCGGATGCTCAAGACACATGACTGGTGATGAATCTTAATTCATCACACTTGATGCTAAAGATGGAGGGATGGTTACCTTTGGAGACAATGGCAAAGGAAAGATCATCGGTATAGGTAACATTGATATCACTCCCTCCAAGTATATTGAAAATATTTTATTAGTAGATGGTTTGAAACTTAATCTATTAAGCATCATTCAATTTTGTAATAAAGGATACAAAGTCATTTTTGAATCTTCATTATGCATAGTAACTAGTCCTATTGATGAAGGCATTAAATTTGTTGGACATAGATATGGTAATGTCTATATAGTAGATTTGAATGATCTTTTCAAAATAAATATGCAATGCTTAGTAGCCTTGAATGCCAAGATTAATGAGACTACTTGGCTTTGGTATCGTAGGCTTGTACATATTAGCATGCATTCACTTTTAAAACTTATTAAAAAAGAATTAGTTATCGGCTTACCCAAATTGAATTTTGAAAATGATAGAATTTGTGATGCATGCCAACTGGGTAAACAAACAAGAGTTTCATTCAAATCTAAAAATATTATTTCAACTTCTAGGCCATTAGAACTATTGCACATGGATTTATTTGGACCCACTAGAACTACTAGTCTAGGTGAAAAATGATATGGCTTTGTGATTATTGATGATTTCTCTCGTTTTATATGGATCTTCTTTTTGACACATAAAGATGAAACTTTTCATGTGTTCTCAAAATTTTATCGAAAAGTCACTAATGAAAAAAAATTTCAATTCAAAATATTCGAAATGATCATGGAATCAAATTTAAAAATTAAGATTTTGAAAAATTTTGTGATGAAAAAGGTATTGACCACAACTTTTCAGCACTTAGGACACCCCAACAAAATGGGATAGTAGAAAGAAAAAATAGAACCCTTGAAGAAATGGCTCGTACCATGCTATGTGAAAGCAACCTCCTAAGATATTTTTAGGTGGAAGTAATTAACACGGCATGTTACATATTAAACCGTGCTTTAATTAGATCAATTTTAAAGAAAACTCCCTATGAGCTTTGGAAAGAAAGAAAATCAAACATTGCATATTTTCATATTTTTGGCTGTCGATGTTTTGTTTTGAACAATGATAAAGAAAGACTAGAAAAATTTGATGCAAAATTTGATGAAGCTATTTTTCTTGGTTACTCCTCTTCTAGCAAATTTTTTAGAGTTTTCAACAAAAGAACTTTAGTAGTAGAGGAGTCAATACATGTTATTTTTGATGAAACTAACGATCTTCCTTCAAGAAAGAATGAAGGTATTGATGATGCAGATCCTCTTATAGAAGGGATGAAGGAGATCATCCTAAAGGACTCAATAATTCAAAATGAAAAAGAATATGAAAACAAGCAAGAGGATGAAGGTGAAAAACAATAAGAACAACCTCAAGGCTCAAATGATCTACTTAAAGAATGGAGGTATGATCACAATCACCTCAAAGAATTGATCATTGGTGATCCTACACATAGAGTAAGAACTCGTTCCTCTCTTAGAGATGCATACAATCATTTTGTATTTATTTTTTATTTTGAACCTAAAATCATAGATGAAGCTGAAAAAGATTATAATTAGATAAATACAATGCAAGAAGAACTTAATCAAGTCGAAAGAAATAATGTATGGACTTTAGTATCAAGACCTAAAAATTATTCAGTAATTGGCACAAAATGGGTATATAGAAATAAATTGGATGAACATGAAAATATAATTAGAAATAAAACAAGATTGGATGCAAAGGGTTATAATCAAGAAGAGAAATTGATTTTGATGAGACCTTTGCACCTGTTGCTAGATTAGAAGCAATTAGACTTCTACTTGCATATGTTTGCTTTATGAATTTTAAGTTATTCCAAATGGATGTTAAAAGTATTTTTCTAAATGGATATATTGCTAAAAAAATTTATGTAGAATAACCTCTCGATTTTGAAAATCATATTTTTTTTAATCATATTTTTAAATTAAACAAAGTATTATATGGTTTGAAACAAGCACCTAGGGCTTGGTATGAAAGGCTAAGTAAATTTTTGCTGAATAATAATTTTTCAAGAGGAAATATAGACACAATCCTTTTCATTAAAAAAAATCAAGATGATATCTTAGTTCTTAGTTATACAAATATACATTGATGACATTATTTTTGGGTCTACTAATAAAACTCTTTGTCAAGATTTTACTAAGCTTATGCAGGGGGAGTTCGAGATGAGCATGATGGGAGAACTTACATTCTTCTTTGGACTCCAAATCAAACAAATAAAGGAAGGAATCTCAATCACTCAAAGCAAATATACAAGAGAAATACTCAAAAGATTTGGAATGGAGGGTTCTAAAGTAATTGGTACACTTATGAGCCCATTATGTAAGCTTGACAAGGACGAAGGAGGTAAAAATATAGACTTAAAATTTTATAGAAGCATGATTGGTTCTTTATTGTATTTAACTACTAGTAGACCAGATATTATGTTTAGTGTATATCTTTGTGCTCACTTTCAATCAAATCCAAAAGAATCATATTTGAATGTAATTAAAAGAATCTTTAGATATTTAAATGGTACACAAACTTTAGGACTATGGTATTCTAAGGACTCATCAATTGACTTAATAGGATATTCAGATGCCGATTTTGCTGGATGTAGATTAGATAGAAAAAGTACTAGTGGAACTTATCAATTCTTTGGAGTTAACTTAATCTCTTGATTTAGAAAGAAGCAAAATTCGATGGTACTGTCTACAGTCGAGGCCGAATACATTGCAGCCGAAAGTTGTTGTGCTCAAATCTTGTGGATTAAGTAACAACTTGAAGACTTTGGCATCAAACTCAATAAAACTCTCATAAGATGTGATAACACTAGTGCTATTAATCTAACTAAAAATCTTATTCAGCACTCTAGATCAAAATATATTGAAATTAGATATCATTTCATAAGAGAATATATTCAAAATAATAATATAATTCTTGACTATGTATGTACTGAGAAACAATTGGCTAATATTTTTACCAAGGCCTTAAGTGAAGATAGATTTTGTAAAATTAAAAGAGAACTAAGAATCCTTGATCCATCAGCTTAAGTATCTCTCTAATTCCAAGTTCTTAATGCCAAAAATTCATTGAACCAAATTTGTTGAGCTCAATTCTCATCTTTTCTTTTCTGTTAAAAGCTCAAAACTATACTTCACATGATCAATCTCTAGGTAGATATTTTTTTCTCAAAGTTTTAGATTTTTTCAAATTTTTTCATCATTCTTATGAATTTTTCTGTGTCATGAGTTGACCCCTAGGGTCGACTCTAGGGTAAACTTATAATTCTGTCAAAACCCTTCGGGCGCTCTCTTTTTATTGAAAAATTTCCTTTGAGCCGACTCAGCCCTTCTTCTTTTTCCTCCCATCAAACCAAAAGCTCTCCTTCTCTTCTCCCTCAAATCGAAGATTTCTCTCAAATCTCTCTTCCCATCGATTTTCACCCTTCAAATTGCCCGTTTAGGAACCAACTTCCTCTCTTCTTTCTTTCTCGTTTGGGCGATTCGAGCTTGCCCTAGATTCTACCTCTCTTCTCTAAATCAGTGATTTATCTCTCCAAAATTCTTTCTTTTTCTTCTAAAATCCATTCCTCTCTACCTCTCATTTAGTCTCCTAAGCTCCTTGCAAGTCTCTTTTGTCCAAATGGCTCTCAAAATAAAGCTACCATAAAGAAAAAAATCTGTTTGCGGGTTGGAAGAGAGTGTACACAGAAAAAGAATAGCAGTCGGGCCCTCTCCTGCTCCAATCCCAGCTCCAGATCCTGCTTCAGCTTCTACACAGTCCCCAATCAGTCCAAGCAAGGTACCTCTCTCTGATCGAAAAGTGAAACCTGGGAAGAATACAAATTTTAAGTTTTTTGAAAAAGAAGGATTCTCTATTGGATCGAAGATTAAAAATCAAGGATGGGAGTTTTACTGTTTATTAAAGAAAAATACTTATGTTGATTTGGTCAGAAAATTTTACTTAAATTTGAGTTATTGCAATAGTAAAGTCTACAGTGAAAGGTGTTGATATTATTCTTGATCCAGTGCATTTGGGACAAATCCTGCACTTGCCTTGTGAAGGCTATACTAATTTAGAGCTCCCATCAAAGAAGAAGGAATTAATATTATCTTAGGGAGAACTTTTACTAGAAGTTTGAATAAATTAGAAGTAAAAATTCTTTCTATTGAGATGAGATTGTTACATCACATGGTAATCAAACTGTTTGTCCCTAGGAGTGGTAGACATGACCTCTTATCTGATAGGGATATTTACATCATGTACCATGTGATCACCCAGACCCCCTTAAACCTTCCTACTTTGATGTTTGAGGCCATGAGAGAGACCCTGAACAGGTCTAAGGCTCACTTGCTTTATGATATGGCACTCACTCTAGTCTTTAGGAGGTTCGGAGTCAGTTTTGAGGGGGAGACAGTTCTAGGTTGTCTCATTCTGACACCATCAACTACTACACACTGCACCGCATGGGTTTTTCAAAGACTGATGGCGGTTGGTCAAAGGGTGTCGAGGAAAGAGCAGAGGAGCCAGCTGAGGAGAGAGCAGAGGAGGAGAGACTGTTTTCACCTCTTTGTGATCACAAAGCATCTCCAGATATTCAGTTCATATCTGATTATGAGGCTAGTCCTTTAAAGTCTGTGAGGAGGCATGTTTTTGTATCACAGTCCGAGAGCAGAGTAGATCATTCAGAGATCAGACTGGTAGACGATCAGATTGAGATGATGCTGCCTCCATTTTATCTCAGCAGTTTGCCACCTCAGTCTTTGCTCAGAGGTCGACATCTCAAGATGACTCAGATCAGACTTTGATCCCTCATATCTCTACTATTTTTTAGATGCTCACTGCTCAGTCCATACGTATTGAGCAGCTTGAGAGATATATTTTGAGACTGACAGGCAGAGTTTTAGACTTGCAAGGATAAGTTTTAGCCTTAGCCCATCTCCAGCCGCAAGAGAACATCACGAAGGTCTCAGACCTATTTGCAGAGGTGGCTAGACTTCGAGGAGTTTTAGAGAGTGAATTTGACTTTTTGAGAAGAGAGATCAGGGGCTCCAGTGAGACTGCCTCTACTCAGTTTAGTACCCTGATGCAGTCTATGTCAAGAGCCTTGGATCTTTTGGACACCATCAGACTTTCTCTTCTAGCACAGTCCGTAGCTTTTCAGGCTCCAGGATCCTCTCGCCCCTCTACTCGTGTCGGTACTTCTATCCGTGGTCAAGGCAGACATGGTCGAGATCGTGCCCGTGGATTTGATCCTACATCTCCTTATCATATCTCTGACTCTTCAAATTCTGATCCCTCTAGCCATGATATCTATTAGATTTAGAATAGTTAATCTTTTTTTTTTTATTTTTGTCTAGGATCTATCTTATGACCTTTGTATTTTATTGGCTGATTGACTCTTGGATAGTTGTTATTCATGATTTTTGTATGATCTATGTATTTTGACATAATGTATTCAGTCACATTTTGATACATACATTTTTTTATGCTTTGAATTTCAATGAATGTCTTTGAATTAATGTTTATGAATGGGATCAATTAAAATATTTTAATTATAAGATATGAAAAATGACTCATATATGTGTGATGAAATATCATGAATAGCAATATCTTCTAATGAACAAATTGATATGTCTTTTATAATTGCTATAGTGAGGGGGAGTAGAGAAATAAACAATGAAAGAGGGAGAGTACAGAAATAAAATAAGATATCAAAAATGGGGAGAGAAAATATATCCTTTATGTTATCCTTTTTTTTTCTCTTTCTTCAAAATTCTTTAAGATCTTAATTGATGCTGTCAAAAAGAGAGAGTAGAGAATCAAAAATCGAGATTGAGTAATAAGCAATAGAGAAATAGAATCGAGAGCAATAAGCAAAATTGTCAAAGCAAATGAGCAAAATTGTCAAAGCAAATGTGTCAAAGAACCAAAATTATCAGCAATTTTCAAAGCAAATGATCTAATAAGCAAATTTTAAATTGATCTTCAAACTACTCATGATGCATTTCATTCAAATAACTGGTTATGATGTTTAAGTGATGCATTTTCATAAATTTAAAATTTATGTTCAATGCTTTATATATGTTATACTCTGCTTTTCCTCAAGTATTTTGTCATCATCAAAAAGGGAGAGATTGTTACTCCTTGAATTAATTTTGATGATTAAAAAGTATTTGAGGGGGTTACTAATGATTTTGGCTTGAAAAAATATTTATTATTTTTCAGGGGTAAAATCATAATTTTACCAAGTCCTAATTCGAAAGTCTCAAGAGCAAGAACAGAAGATTTGTGATCTATTAAAGAAAATTTTATAATTTTTGGATGTATATTTTGAAAGAAAATAATGTTTATAAAATTGAGTCGACCCCATGAGTCGACTCATATCAAATGGGGCTGAATGGTATGCTATTTTTTGACTGGCACACCCAATTGAGTCGACCCCATGAGTCAACTGTTGTGATCCAGGTGGTGTGCCCAAGGCCTAGGGGACCAAGGCTAAGGCCAAGGTCCATCATTCATGAGGGCTTCATGGAGGCTCTAGGGCTAGTTGGGCCCTAGGTTGAAAGGCTGTGGGCCTTTCGGGTTCTTAAGGTCTAGGTTATGTGGGCCTCAAGGGACCAACTCTTTATGGGCTAGGTCTGGCCCAGGATAGGTGAGATTAGGTCGAGTCATGGGTGTACATGGGCTTGGGTTAACCTAATCTCCCATAGAGTTGATCAAGGGAGTTTTGGGTTTGGGTCACTTGACCCTGTATTTAAATATATATGCACTGTATATGTTTGATTAAGCCAAGGAATATAAAAACTCTTTCTCCCAAGTCTCTCTCTCTCTTCTCCCTCTCTCTCCAGCTATTCTCCACACCCCAGGAGCAAGAAACCCTAGGGTTTCTTGCTGCCAGGTCCCAAGAAGGCAGGAAAAGCAGGGGAGGCGCTAGCCCCCTCTCCCTTTGTGCCGCCAACCCTTTGGCCTCTCCTTCTCTTGCAGCCACCCAAACATTAGGTTCAGGATTTAGAATCTCTTGAGAAGAGGTTGGTATAAGTTTCTCTCACATCTGGAGTTGATCTGAGGTCGTTTGAGGCACGGGTGAGATCTCCATCAACAGATCTACAGGAAAGGCTGCAGCAGGATAGATCTGCAAGGTCTGGTTCTATCTATCTTCTTTCCTATCTAGAATACCCTGATTCAAGATTTACAAATTGGAAGACCTCGGTCCAGGCTTGAACTAGTTGGGTACCAGATCTTGGATTTTTTAGAGGTGATCTTAGAGGCATTCTTCATCTGGAACGAAAGGCTGACGAAGAAGACAGCAACCAAGCTAATTTTATCAAGGGCCTTCGATCGAGTCCAGAAGTCTCCAAATTTATTCGTTGCTAGTTCTGCTGAACCCAAGGTCCGTGAGAGGAGCTGGGATCATGCTCCAATAGTTGGTATCAGAGCCACATTGGTAAAGAAGCGGTTCCAAGCACGAGAAGTTGAAGATCCCAAGTGCTGAAAATTTTCAGCAAGGTACCATCAAGGTATATTCTACACTTCTTGATTTTATATTATTTGTTTGGCTTGGATCCAGTCATGGGCAGCAATATGAAGGTCGATTTCGAGAAGTTTGATGGCAAGAAAAATTTTTTCATGTGAAAAATCTGGGTGGAGGATCTTCTGGTGCAAGCAGATCTGGATCAGGCTTTGGATGAGAAGCCTGAGAGAATGACAGATAGACAGTGGGCATCATTGGAGAAGAAAGCATGCTCGATGATCAGAGGATGTTTGGCAGATGCGGCGTTGTATTCAGTGCTGGAAGAAAAGACCTCGAAGGGCCTTTGGTCGAAGTTGCACACCATGTATATGGGGAAGAATATGTGCAACAAGCTAATGCTGAAGAAGAGGTTGTACAGTCTTCAGATGTAGGAGGGATCTGATGTGATTGGCCACATTCAGAGGTTCGACCAGTTGTGCATGGAGTTGATGAATATCGGGGTGAAGCTGGATGAGGAGGATAAGTCCCTGTTGCTTTTGTGTTCGCTGCCAAGATCATATGACTCTTTGGTGACTACACTGCTCTACGGCAAGGAGACTCTCGAATATGAGGACATGGTTTCGGTGCTGAGGTCTAATAAGCAAAGAAAAAAGTTGACCAGAGATCGGGCTCCCTAGGAGGGTTTGGCAGTAGGGGAGAGGACAGGTAGAGGTAGAGGCAGAAGCAAGTTCAGGGGGTGGTCCAAGTCCAGGAAGGGAAAGAAAGAGATGAAATGCTTCAAGTGCAACGAGTTCGGGCACTTCAAGTGAGAATATCCACTATGGAAGAGCAAGAAGGGAGAAAGAAGTGGCTCAGAATCAGTGAGTGCAGTTGCTGGGCAGCAGGTGGAGGATGATCTACTTGTGGTATCAGATGGTCACAGGCATTACACAGAGGAGTGGACACTAGACTCTGCATGCTCACATCACTACACACCACACAGGTCTTGGTTTGCGACATACACCAAGACAGATGAGGGATCAGTGACTTTAGATGACAATCATCCTTGCAAGGTGGCTGGGATAGGGACAATCAGGGTGAGGATGTTTGATGGGATTGTGAAGACATTGACAAATGTAAAGCACGTCCCGGAGCTGGAAAAAAATCTGGTGTCACTAGGCTACTTGGAGTGCAGTGGATATAGCTTCAGCAGTAGGGCTAGAAGCGGAGTATTAAACATCTCCAATGGAGCTATGGTGGTGATGAGAGGCAGGAGGTTGGACAATAACCTCTATCGCATGGAGGGATCTATGGTGACCAGAGAGTCTGATGCAGCAGCTGCAGCACAGGACCAGCAGGGGGCTTACAGGATGTGGCACTACCGCCTAGGCCACATGGGTGACAAGGGGCTGAGGGAGTTAAGCAGGAGAGGACTCATCTTTGATCTGGAGGATGGTGCTACAGGGGTGATCTGTGAGCCTTGTCAGATGGGAAAGCAGAAGAGAGTTCAGTTCAACATCAGTACAACCCGCAGTGCAGCCCCTCTGGAGTTAGTACACACGGATGTGTGGGGACCAGCCCCAGTTTCAGCTAGGAATGGGCCCAGATACTTCATGACCCTGATTGATGATTTCTCAAGGAAACTCTGGATTTACTTCATGAGAGAGAAGTCTGAGGTCTTCACCAAGTTCAAAATCTGGAGAGCTGAGGTGGAGAAGGAGCAGGGGAGGAGCGTGAAGTGTCTGAGGTCAGACAATGGTGGGGAGTACACCAGCAGAGAGTTCCAGGACTACTGTGAGGAGTGTGGGATCAGGAGACACTTCTCAGTTAAGGGGACTCCACAGCAGAATGGGGTGGCCGAGAGGATGAACAGAACACTTCTAGAAAAGGCACGATGCATGAGGCTGCAAGCAGGGCTTCCAAAGGTATTTTGGGTTGACACAGTTGACGCAGCGGGTTACTTGGTCAATCGGTCACCTCACACCAGGTTGGATGGCAGGCTTTCAGAGGAGGTGTGATCTGGGAGGACAGTTGGGCTGGAACATCTACGGGTATTTGGGTGTACGGCCTATGTGCACATTGGAGCTGGTGATCGGAGCAAGCTAGACGCCAGATCACGCAAGATGGTGTTTCTAGGCTATCCATGAGGAGTTAAGGGATACAGGCTGTGGGATCCCTTGGAAAAGAAGGTCATCATTAGTCGGGATGTGACTTTTGATGAGGAGTCAGTCCTACAGAGGCGAGCAGGCATGGAGGTGCAGTAGGAGCAGGAGGAGGTCCAGCAGGGTGCTGCTGGATAGCTTACCTCTTTGATTTTGCCTCTTGCAGGTACTATGGGAGGACATGATATTCAGGTGGAGAACCTACCTAAGGTGTCTCCACAGGTGGAGAGGACTCAAACGGATGATCGAGGCGAAGAGGTCTAGCAGGAACGAGCTGGATCGAGGACTGATATCGGTGTTGCCCTACACAAGCCCAAGAGGACCATCAGGCAACCGGACCGATATGGCTTCGAGGAGATGCTGTCATATGTCTTGGTGACAGCGAATGGAGACCCATATATGTATCAGAAGGCTATTGAGAGCCAGGACAGAGAGCGGTGGGTCCAGACGATGTTCGAGGAGATGTAGTCTCTCCACCAAAACCAGATGTGGCGATTGGTGCAGTTGCCACAAGGGAAAAGGCCCATTGGCTGCAAATGGGTCTACAGTCGCAAGAAAGGGCCTTCAGAGTAGGGAGGTATCAGATTCAAGGCGAGATTAGTGGCCAAGGGATACTCCCAGAAGAAAGGCATCAACTTCAGTGAGGTCTTCTCTCCCGTCGTCAGACATACTTCCATCAGAGTGTTGCTGAGCATTGTAGCAGCTCAGGATTTAGAGCTGGAGCAGATGGATGTCAAGACGGCATTCCTCCATGGGCATTTAGAGGAGAGGATTTACATGGAGCAGCCACCCAGTTTCAGGGATCCAGGATCAGAGGAAAAGGTTTGTTTGTTGCAGAAGTCGCTGTACGGGCTGAAGCAGTCACCGAGGCAATGGAATAAGTGGTTCGACTCCTATGTGCGTAGCATTAGACTTTTCAGGTGCGAGTTTGATCCCTATGTTTATGTTCAGTCTCTTGAGGATGGTTCTAGGGTGTTCCTACTCTTGTATGTGGATGACATGCTTATAGCATGCAAGAGTAGGAAGGTTGTGCAGGATCTGAAGGCATCCTTATCTCGAGAGTTTGAGATGAAGGATTTGGACCCTGCAAGGAAGATCCTAGGCATGGAGATTTTCAGAGACCGAGCCCGGAGGGTGCTGCATCTATCTCAAGGGGAGGTTCGGGATGAAGGGAGCAAAGCCGACGGAGCTGCCACTTGTCAGTTACTTCAGACTCTCGAAGACCATGGTGCCACAGACTGAAGTGGAGGCTCAGGAGATGGAGATGGTTCCTTATGCTTCAGAAGTTGGGAGCTTGATGTATGCGATGGTCTGTTGTAGGCCAGACATCGCTCATGCAGTGAGTCAGATTAGCAGGTTCATGGTGCAGCCTGGCAGGGAGCACTGGAGAGCTCTAAAGTGGATATTCAGATACCTGGCGGGTTCAATTGGAGTTGGCATCTGCTACAGACAGCGAGGAGGTGCAGTGGGACACTCTGACATGTCCAGGGAGGCTCAGGGGCTGATTGGCGGTTATGTAGATGCAGACTTCGATGGAGATGTGGATACCCGGAGGTCTACGACAGGCTTCATCTTTAGCCTGTATGGAGGTCCTATTTCTTGGAGATCGAGTCTGCAGCCTATCATGGTCCTATCCACTACAGAGGCAGAATACATCGGGCTGACAGAAGCAGCTAAGGAGGTAATTTGGCTGAAGGGTTTGTTGACGGAGATGGGCCTTACTCAGGAGGCCATTAGAGTGCACTGTGACAGCTAGCACAGAACTCAGTCTATGATGCAAGGATAAAGTACATCGACATTCGGTATCATCGAATCAGGGAGCTTGTGAAGGATGGTGAGGTGAAGCTGATGAAGGTACATATCAAGGAGACCCCAGCTGATGCACTTACGAAGGTACTTTCATGGGACAGCTTTCAGAGATGTGTTGAGCTGATTTGGCAGATGGACAGAATGGAGCTGGTTGAGGCCTTGGGACACCAAGGTGGAGATTGTTGTGATCCAGGTGGTGTGCCCAAGGCCCAGGGGACCAAGGCTAAGGCCAAGGTCCATCATTCATGAGGGCTTCATGGAGGCTCTAGGGCTAGTTGGGCCCTAGGTTGAAAGGCTATTGGCCTTTCAGGTTCTTGAGGTCTAGGTTATGTGGGCCTCAAGGGACCAACTCTTTATGGGCTAGGTCTGGGCCCAGGATAGGCGAGATTAGGTCGAGTCATGGGTATACATGGGCTTGGGTTAACCTAATCTCCCATAGAGTTGGTCAAGGGAGTTTTGGGTTTGGGTCACTTGACCCTGTGTTTATATATACATGCACTGTATAGGTTTGATTAAGCCAAAAAATACGAAAACTCTTTCTCTCAAGTCTCTTTCTCTCTTCTCCCTCTCTCTCCAGCTATTCTCCATGCCCCAGGAGCAAGAAATCCTAGGGTTTCTTGCTGCCAGGTCCCAAGAAGGCAGGAAAAGCAGGGGAGGCACTAGCCCCCTCCCCCTTTGTGCCGCCAACCCTTTGGCCTCTCCCTCTCTTGCAGCCACCCAAACATCAGGTCCAGGATCTGAAATCTCTTGAGAAAAGGTTGGTACAAGTTTTTCTTAGATCTAGAGTTGATTTGAGGTCATTTGAGGCACGGATGAGATCTCCATCAACAAATCTACAGGAAAGGCTGCAGCAGGATAGATCTGCAAGGTCTGATTCTATCTACCTTCTTCCCTATCTAGAATACCCTGATTTAAGATCTATGAATTGAAAGACCTCGATCCAGGCCTGATCTGGTTGGGTACCAGATCTTGGATTTTTTAGAGATGATCTTAGAGGCGTTCTTCAGCTGGAACGAAAGGCTGACGAAGAAAACAGCAACCAGGCTGATTTCGTCAAGAGCCTTTGATCGAGTCCTGAAGTCTCCAAATTTGTTCGTTGCTGGTTCCACTGCACCCAAGATCCATGGGAGGAGCCAGAATCATGCTCCAACATCGACTTCTATTGCTGTACATATCAAAATTATAAAATAATCATTTTCTGTTCTGTGTCACAGTAGTCGACCCCATGAGTTGACTCATGTGTATGAGTCGACCCTATGAGTCGACTCCTGTGACGGAAAAACTCCATAACAGCTAGTTTTTTAGCTCATTTTGATGTATTTAATGCTCATTTAATGATCTCTAACGGCTCTAAAACTATCCAGATCACTCTCCACCATCATTTGAAGCTATAAAAGGCACTTAAAGGAGGAAATAAAGAGAGTTTTTCAAGCATTCATTTCAGTCCTAAGCAAAGAGCTTTCTTGAAGTTAAAGAAGCTTTCATTTCAAGTTTACCAATCCCTCAAGAGCTCATTCAAGTCTTCAACAACCTTAAAGAGAATTAGAAAAGCTTCTTCATTATTGTGTAAAGTATATTTAAAGCTTTATTTGCTCATTAAAGGAGCTACATTTGTATTTTCGTGTGATTAACTGTTATACTCTATTTTTGAGTTGATCTTTAGTTTTGAAAAGATTTCAAAATATAGAAAGGTTGATCCGAACCTTGAATTAGATTGTATTGGATTGGCTTGTACCCAAAAAATAAGTGTTCTAGCTTGGGATAGCTAGAGTCAGAGGTACCGATATTGTATTCTTGTTGAATACAGTTTAGTGGATTTGAATTCTCAAGTAGGAGCTTAGGAAGTGGATGTAGGTGCAAGGTTGGCACCGAACCACTATAAATCTTGATTGTTTGTGGTGTGCTTACTTGTTCTCTATCTTATTTTCTTTTCCTTCTTGCACTCTTGCATCTAATATCTTCACTTTGCTTAAATCACTCACTTCAACTAACTTGCCTTTTATTACTTAATCCTTGTGGTTCTAGATTAATTTTAAATTTTTAAAAATCTAATTCACCCCCCCCTCTTGGGTTGCATAGTTGGGCAACATACCTTTTAAACAGTAGGGTATCCATAGATAGTAAAGTATGTCTCTAATTGATGTAGTTAGTTATCTAATTTTTCTACATTAATAGTCCCATCATACACGATACTCTCGATATGAGCTTTAACTTTAAATAGTTGAAGAGTGGGATTTTACTTATCTCTAAGATTACTCATCCTCCTCATTGGATAGTCTTCATCTCCAAATGTAGGAGACATCTTTGAAATAGAAGTCACCGATGCTTCTGCTTGTGTTAAAGATATCACCAATATGGAAACAATCTTCACAAGTTGTATCATCTTCTCCTCTATTTGTGTGAGATCTATCTTTATTTCATCATCCATTGAGAAAAAACTAGCAGCCATACTCGCATTTGTCATTTGATATATTTGAAGTGTGGATAGCCCTTCTACTAATTACTTATATTGCTCGTACATCTAAATCATGCATTAAAGCTGTAAAAAATATAAAGAACAGATGCTTTGATACCAATTTGATCCAATCAGAAAAAAGAAAGATGTCCTTTAATCCACTAAACTCGAATCTCTCAAAAAAAAAATTAGAAGAAGATAAAAGACTTGCAAAAGTAGGGCTTAAATCCCCTTTTCGTTTCATTGATTTATTCTCCTCCATAAATTGAAGTACTACTAGCCATATTCTAGTGCACACCTGGTGGGACCTAGAGAGGGATTACTGGTCAGGGAGTGGCTGTGTGAGTTGGCAACATCCTTGAAGGTCGACGCAGAGGGTCGGCCTATCCCTTCTTCATATAGATTAAATAGGACCAACTACCAAACCTACCACTTGAGGTTGATTTGGCTTGATGCAGATCAACTCAAGTATGAAGCCTCTCGACTCACCCATTTGCTCATTGTAGGATTCTGTGCTCTTTAATAAAGGCTAATAAACCCCACCTCCCAATAGACATTGTCTTTTGAAAAGTTGGTTAGGGGTTATGATTGTATAAGTGGTATGAGAGCGAGATTGTAGGTTCAAAATCTAGCAGGCCCCCAGATATTGCTAGAGGGGATTGTTGGCCATATTCTAGCACACACCCAGTGGGATCTAGAGAGGGGTTGCTGGTCGAGGGGTGGCCATGTGAATTGGCAATGTCCTTGAAGGTCGACTCAGAGGGTTCACCTATCCCTTCTTGATATGGATAAATGAAACTGACCATCCAGCTTGCTGCTTGAGATATCTGGTTTGATATAGGTCAACTCAAGTGTGAAGCCCCCCAGACCCACTTGCATGCTCATTGTAGGGTTCTATGCTCTTTAATAAAGGCTAATAAACCCTACCTCCCAATGGACAATTATCTTTTAAGAAGTTGGTTAGTAGCTATAGTCCTACAGATACATAGCCCCTATTTATAATAATAAGATCTGCCCTTATATAATTTGGATTGGATTTCTCTTCTTATCTTTTATAATAATATCTATCATTGAATAATTTGGGTTGGACTCCTCTTTCTAATTTAAATAAGATTAGATTTCTAAAATAAATCATGATTAATATAAAAAATTATAAAAAAAAATATTAAAATTTTATCAGAGATATGTCTCAACTTTTATATCAATTTTGTCTTCTATCGTTTTATCTAGTTTTTCATGAAATGAAAGATAATCTCTAGTTAAAATCTTTTCTAAAAAAAAATTTTTAGTTTACTAGCCTGTTTTAAGGCCTAAACGATGAAATTTTGGATCAATTTAACTCCTTTAAGAGTTGGTTCAAAGTTGTAGATCTTAAAAAAATATCCAACTTTAAAAAAAAGATCATCTCAATTAGTATGATCGAGTTATGGTCTTCTTAATTATGGCATACGATTTGACTTCTTGATATGGTGGATCTTACTCTCGAACCTTATCTAATCCTTACTCGTGTGGCTATTAGATGTATGTCTTAGAAATCAATTTGGCTGACATATTATATTTTTTTAATATATAAATTTATATTTGATATATTTATTTATTAATAAAATTAGATAATTTTTTATCCCATTCTTGTTATGTATCCTTGAATCATCCAAGAAATTAATAAAATGATGACACATATTCTTAAGAGTTAAAAATTTGAGATATATATTATTAATAATTAATTTTTAAATTACTTTCGATCGATAGATCATCATAGAGATGGTGAGTGATCAGATAAAGTTGGTGCATGGATCGCTTTCCTTAGGATAGATGAGTCTCGAGTCTACAGTATAGGAACATTGAGTGAGAATGCAAGTGGTTATTAGAGAATAATGATACTGAGCGTGACCAAAATGAGAAGTCACTTGAATGTCTACTCACTCGTCAGAAACTTTCTCGATGCTGTAGTTGTGTGAGTAGTTCTTTGATCTATGGTGCCTCGACTATTCACAGTGAGGTTGCTGTAGTTTGACTGCATATTTACTTGATCTCCTAGTCATGTGGATCCTTACAGTATACATTGGCAATAATAGATTCACTGTAGAAATATGGTGCACACCTAGATGAGATCTATCAATCTTAGTAGTTAAGAAGTAGTTCTATGTGATTTATAAAGTTGAGTTCTTAAGACCGTGGTCATGATGATGTGATTAATGAAAAAGAATTTTCATGAGAAATCATGAGTTGAACTTGAGCTACTCAAATCTTATATATGATGAACGATGGATTTGATGAATTTTTCATAACCTCTATCTTGTCGGGACTCACGAAAGAAAAATTAAATCACACGTTAACTATACCTAGAGGTTCAACTCTTCCATTCTGTTAGATTGCCACTATATGTTGTGAGGCATCACTGATAGATTATGAGATCTATGAGAATTAATTGATGGTCAATAATTCTCATTAGGTGAGTTAAAAATATTTCAATTCATTGAAAGTAGTTTTAATGATATTCATGATGGAGATCATGATATGTCTCACTATCAGATAGAATAGAACTTATGGGATCACACACGAAAAATATTTTGACTTGATCAAAAAAATTAGATTAGGAATTTGATTCACAAATAAACCTAATTATCAATTTGATTAATGATTGGACTAAGTAATAAAAGTTACAAGAGATGACTTACTAAAGGTTAGTAAGTTAGAGAAAAAATAATAAGCAATTATTGCTGAATTAATCATTAATTATTTGATTTGATTATTTAATTAATGATTGGGCTTTATACAAATTAAATTAGATTTAATTTGGTTCTAATTGGATCTATTTCTAGTCAAATAAGGATTTAACTAAATCTAATTCAATTTGGTTCAGAACCAATATAGAATAGAGTTAGAAGATAAGTTTTTAGTTAGATAAAAACTCTCTCTCCTCTTGTTAGAGCATCTTCCCAAAAGCGTAGAGACCTAGAACTAGCAAGAAATTACCACCAAAATGTGGGCAGCACAAAGATGGAGGTGCAAGATGTGTGGGCGGCCAACAATCCCTAGGCATTGGGATTCTTCCACTTTAGGCAGGTGGAGCAAGGGGGCGGCTAGGGTTTTCTCCTTGAGAGGAGGCATCCACAAGAGAGAGGGAGAAAAAATGAGAGAGAGATTAGAGAAAAAAATGATTCTATTCCCATGTAATCAGATTACGTCACATATATTTATATGTGTACAAATTAGTCTAACCTAATACCAAACCCAAACAACTCCCATGACTAACCAACATGTGATTGCACTCATCCAAATCTATATACACCCATGTCTTGTATGCTCTCACTCTCCTTAGGCCCATACCTAGCCCGAAGGTAGATTAGTACCTCAAGGTCCATGTTTCTTAGGCCTCGGGACTGAGAAGGCAGCCTGCCTCCTCCCTACAATCCAAACTGGTCCTAGAATCCCTATGAATGCTTCATGGGCTTCAAATCTTGACCTTTTCTTAAGCCATCAGAGGATTAAGAGCACCACACCTGGGCCTACACCTCTCACATGCCATATGATGGAGCGTCGACCAAGAGAACCAAGGGGCCGATGCCCCTTTTCTTTTTGGCATGCATGAAAATAAAAAAGGAGAGATTGAGAGGACACGACCAAGGGTTGGCATCCCCTTCTAAGGTTCTCTCTCCTTTCTCTCTTATCTCTTTATCCTAATCTATCTCAAAGTTTGAATTCGATTCAAATCTTTGAAATCTAAATTTGGTTCAAATTAATAGGATAGATGGATAAGGATTGGGGTCTATAAATAGGATCAAGTTGAGAGGATGTCCTAACTAATCATAGGATCCATCTCCCCTCTTTCCTTGTTGCCGCCCACCTTCCTCTCCTCCTTCTTGGTGTCGCTCAAGAGGGAGACCCTCTTGGTTCCTCTCATTCATCATCTCCTTCTTCTTTCTTGAGAAGAAAAGAAGAAGAACTCAGATTTGATTTGAAGAGAGAAAGATCTGCAAGAGAGCTAGCACCCCAGTAATCTTCGGATTCTCCTGATCAAGATCAGTCCTATGTGAAAACCTGTAGAGGCCGGATGCATGTGGAACTTCAAAAAACCTCAAGAGACATCTATGATTTTCAGATCGCAGTGAAAATCTATCCTTACAAAGATAAAATTTAGATGTCAATAGAATAGATCTAGATCTTATATATATAATGATTCTTGAGTATGAGATATGATCTCTATGCATGCTAGTTAGATTACATCTACTTAGATTTAAATAATTTAAATCTAAAATTTCTCATTCAACTGTATGTAAAATAAAATTTTAAAATTCTGCATGCATATGAATCGTTATGAGATGGTGTTTCCTTCAATTGGTATCAGAGCGGTCATTATGTTGTAAGATTAAGATCAAGATTTTAGATCTGAAAATTTATTTTCAAGATCTAAAATTTTGAATTTTATTTTTTAAAGGATTGATTTTAGATCTGAAAATTTATTTTCAAGTTCTAAAATCAAGAATAATTTTGGATCGTGCAATTATTTTTAGATCTAAAAATTTGTTTTCAAATCTAAAATTAAGATTTTAAATGATCGAAAGATGGATTTTAAGATCTAAAAATCTATTTTCAAATCTAAAATTCAGATGTTTGATGTTCATATTATATTTCTAGATCTAAAATTTATTTTAAGATCTGAAAAACCTGATATTCTTATATTCATGCATCTAGAATTCTTATCTAATGTTCATATGACCTGAATTAATTAGAACTAAATTTTATCTTTATTATATGTTCATCCATGAGATGATGTTCATAGATAGAGACCAATCTTGATGTGATTTATAATGGTATGGATGCTTTCAAATTAATGTAATTTGATTGAACATAAGATTATATTTTATAAATCAATCTTGGATCATCCTGAAATAAGATTGTCCTAGCATAATGATTAAAATCTGTTATATTGACAGATTGTCCTAGGATGAGAAGAGATTGATGAGGTAAAACATCATAAGAATTTAAACATGAACATAACATCATTCAAATCTAGATTATGAGGTAATCGTTAGGATGTTTTTATGGATACATGTGGTGATCTTCTTGAATCACTATGACTCTTAAGGAAGAGTGTATCATGAATGCACAGTAAATTGGTTTGGAATTTGCAATTTATGATGGCATAAACCAAGGGGCGGAATCAATTTGAAATTAGTTGATCAATTAGTGTGTAAGACAAGTAATATAATGGTGGTTAGTTAATTAGGACCGTTGCTTATGCATGGGGAGCCCTCCACTAATCTTGAACTTACCTGATCAATTTGATTGATTAAGTTCTTTTGGATGCCTAGTATTGAGTTCACCACATACATTGCATTTGCACCAGGTTCTGGTCTTGGTGAACCAAGTGAGGATCTTTTAATTGGATCCTTTGTGATTATAGATTTACATAAGATGTAAATTAAAATAATTAAAATAAAGAGACCTAAATTAAATCTTCTTAATATATATTAAGTCTAGTGGTCTTCCATCATTGTAGATGTGTGGGCACCTTTCTGGTGTTGATTATTCTTGATTGGATACAGTGGTTCAATTGCACCAGGGGATGAAACTATTCTATTAGCATAAGATGTTACAGGGTAAAGATGGAGTTGGGCCCAATATCTGTTAGATGAGGGATTGAATGACGGCTTTGCACTAGCATTGAGTGGTGAATCTGACTTAACTAAGGAATGGAGCCAATATCTATCAGGTGAGGTCTTCATAACTTAAAGATCAAATATTGCTGCAACATGCTTGAGAAGCATTGGATAAGAGTTGTCCACTCATTGGTATGCATATCATCAATATCTATCAGGAGAGATGCACGGACATCGATGGGACCACAGTATCCACTTGAAATCCTAATCATGAAGGACTTCCATCTCTCTATCCACATAATGTAAGAGACTCAAGAAAATAGTGGGAGTAACATTTGTTTTAAAAGACCCTAAAATAAATTATAAATCAAGTATAAAATCTAATTAGAATCTCTTCTCTCTATGGTTTACAATGTTAGCTTCCAATCTTTTAACTTGAATTCTTGAAACCAACTGATTGACTGGAAACAACTACAAGGACTGGCTTAGAAATCTCAGAATAGTTCTGAATTCAGAAAAGATAAGTTATGTACTCGATCAAGAACTCCAAGTTTTACCAAACCATCCAACTGTTGAACAAAGAATAGCATTCAAAAAATGGATGGATGATGATAATAAGGTTAAGTGCTACATCTTGACATCAATGTCTAATGAACTCTGACGCCAGCATGAGGACATGCAAACTGTAAGGACTATGATAACTCATCTGTAAGAGTTGTATGATAAGCAGAGCCAGACTGTGCATTATGAAGTGTCCAAGAGACTCTTCAATACCAAGATGTAAGAAAGGCAGTCGGTCCATGATCATTGTCTGACAATGATCAAAGACTTGGAAGAGCTTGAGAAGCTTGGCATGACCATGCATAAGGAATTGCAAGTAGATTTGATCTTGCAATCTTTTTCTAGTTCGTATGGATAGTTTATAGTAAACTACCATACGAACAAGATTGATAGCACTCTGTCTAAATTATTGAACATGTTGGTGACCACTAAGGGGATTTTAAAAAGTTCAAGAGACATTGTTCTTGTTGTGGAGCGAGTATCAATATTCAAGAAAAAGTCTACTTGGAAGAAGTAAAAGCCTGTGAAGAAGCAAAAGTAGGAGAGTGATGCGGGACGAGAATGGAAAACCTAGATATAAGATGCATACAATCCTAATAATCAGACCAGCAAGATAAATTATCAAAAGCAATTAAAATCTAAATGTAGCATAAAAACTACAATGAGTGTAGAAATCATGCAGAAGTTATTTTCCCAAGAGTAAAAGTAAACCAAGAAAGAAAATTTGGTATGCACCATCAGAGATTTATTTCGATTGGATCGGAGGTCATTCAAGAACAATCCCGTTTAGACCAGGGCTCTACTCCTAATAATTTCTAGGTAGATCAAACAAAGTAGGTTCTCGAGCAGCTAATAATGATATGGAGGAACTATCTCAAGGGAAAATCTCATCTAGCATGAGATCTTGTGCGATCTAGAGGAGAAGACCAATCTGATAGGAGTTGAAGAGTGTCGTAGGGGTTTGACGTCGAAGGAGATCATCTTGTCTTTAGATCTGGATCACAAACTCATAGAGAGAATCTGATTGCTCCAGTTCTATTCAACCTTCAAGGAGAGGGCATTAAGGTGTGAATTTGATTGTGGGTGGTAAGGAGTGGATTATTATTGATTGAGAAGATATGGACAGTAGATTAGAAGATAGAGGATAGGGGAGAAGAGGTATAGGAGGAGGGAGGGAGGAAGAAGGAGAAGGAAGAAATAGGCAGAAGGGAGAGAGACGCACCAAAGAGTTTGAGAAAGATTTTTTTTCTTATTTCAAAATATACTGCTACAACCATATGATCAATGAAAATAAAAAGAGGGAGGATGCCTTCACCAAAGGAGAAAATTGCACCCAATTTTTTTCTTGCATGTGTGAAATCACGATAGAAAAGAAAGGGGCAGAGGAAAATCATGCCTAGCCCTTTTTTGGCATGCGTGAAATCATGATAGAAAAAGAAGGGGTGACACTTTGGGCAAATCCCATACTAATGTCTTAATTATTTAAAATTCAAATTTTTTACTTGAATTTCAAATAATCCGGACTTAGCTTAGTCAAGTAGATTGGCTCACATAGGACTTATAGGACTTGAATACATCAGACTCAACTTATATGATTCATGACTCAAAACAACTCAGTCGATGATCAAACCAAATACATAAGATCAAACCAAGCACATAACAATCAAATCAAATACAAATAGATGCTCTCTTAATGAAGGTGATGGCCACGATCTATTATGATGAAGGCGATGACTATGATCTGCTGGTACTCCCTTGATGAAGGTGATGGCTATGATTTGCTCTGATGAAGGCGGTGTCCTCACCAATTTTTTTGGGCGGAGAAGAACTCAACCCTGTCGAGTTTGGATTTGCTCAGCTCTGGCGGTACTCAAATAGCTCTAGATCGATCCTTTGTAATACCTCCTAAGTAATCAATGAATCTTTTGACTCAAGCCTTCCTCACCATTGAACCAGGTAGCGGTGGTAGTCTCATCTCCTAATAGACATGATCTGTGTTAGAATTTCGTCAAGGGACATACATGTATGTTTCAAAAAATTTTTTCTAAACAACATAGTAGAATAGAAGATTAAAATATCTTTTAATCTACATCATGCATGCATAAAATATAGAATACTAGGATCTACTTCATATGCTAAAATTGAACACATACTAAATTTTATGCTGAAATTGAACATGTGATCGAATCACATATCTGTTTCATAAATTCTTTCTTCAAATCTAGATCTGAAAGAGAGTAGCTTCTCCCTTAGCTATGCAAGTGTCCGACCTATATGGGTATCCACTCAGGATCAGTCTGGAACAGTCCTCTATGGTGTTGATCTTTTTTCTCTAAGAACAATCAACCTGCGAATCTAAGTGAAGCCTGGATCATGATCAACTCTTTGATCCTTTCCTTGATCTTCTTCTTCTCTACTTCTCTTGCTTTTCTTCTCTTGATTATGAAACAATCAAGGATTGAAAAATCAGCAAGTAAACAGACGTCCAAGCTCCTCTTAGGCATGGAGAAGTAGGACGCCCAACACCTTGGGCGTTGGACTTCAAGGGGAGAAGAGAGGGAGAAGAGAGAGAGGGGGCATGGAGAGCTTCTAAGAGAGGCGTGGGCTGCTGAAATTCACTTCTTAGGAGCCTTAGGAAAGGCCCCTTTAAATAGGCATATGGTTTGAATCCTATTCAAAATCAAACAACTACCTAATATAAGTCTTACTTGCATTAGGAATCCTTATTCCTTTAATTATTTGACCCCCTTTAGGAGATCCTTTAGGCACCAACTATTGGAGCCCTTGCACCCACAAATACATACACTACATGGCACCCATGGGACATCCCAATCTGGTCCCACACATCCTCCATCAAGTGGGCACGCCCAACTTGATCAAATCAAGTGGCACCCCAACAAAACTATCAAGAAAATTGATTAAGGGTTTGATCCCTTAATTCATATGATCCAAAATCCTAAGCACCCAACAATTGGAGCCCAATAAATCTAATTCATTTAGATTATTAGCAGATAATTAAATTTAAATTAATTTTATCAAATAAAAAATTCAAACGTAAAGAAAAAATTAGGTTCAACCATGTGCTAGCAAGATTATCTTGAATCTAATAAGATTTCTCTAAACCCAATTGAGACTTCATAAGTTCAATTACGTATTTCAAGTCTAATCCCTTTATTGTGTAATCCCATAGGTTCAATTCTATCTGGTAGTAAGATATACAATAAACTCTATCATAGTATCATTAAAACTCTTTCCAATGGGTCGAAATAATTCTACTCTAACTCATCAAGGATTGTCGATCCTGAGCAACCCTAGTGAGCTCTCACAATCCATCAATGACACCTAGCAGTATATAGTGATAACCTAGTAGAACCAAAAAAGAACCTCAAGGTGCAGTTCACATATGATTCAATCTCTCTATCATGAGTCCTGACTAGATGATAGGTCACGAATAAATTATCAAACCTCATCATCAGTAATATGATAGATTCGATCAGCTCAAGTTCAATTGTAATCCTCATGAAAACTCTTTTTCATCAATCATACTGCTGTGGGCATAGACTCAGATTTAGCCTCTCAAATCTCATAGGACTACTCCTCTATATCAAGATCGATAAATTTCATCTAGATGTGCACCCTACTCCTACAGTAGACCAACTGTCACCAACATCTACTACAAGGGCTCATTGAGACTATATTTATGTGTCAATTAAACTCCAGCAACCTCACTGCGAGCAGTCATACCATCGCAAGTCAAAAGACCATTCACACAACTACAGCATCGAGACAATCATTGACGATCGAATAAAAATCTAAGTGAACTCTCATATGCTCAGTACTAGTTATTCTCTAACAACTATCCGCACTCATCTCTCAGTATTTCTACACTGTAGATCAAAGATTCATCTATCCCAAAAGAAGTGATCTATGCATCAGTCTATCTAGATCAATCACCATCCTCATGATGCTACTATGATCGGGAGTATTTAGGAATGATATACATATCTCTAATTCGAAACACCTTGAGAACATATATCGAAATGTTAATTCCATGGATAATTCAAGGACACATCACACTTGAATGAAAATTAAACTTATCCATTTATTGATCAAATCAATGTATTAAGTATAAAATTATGTCCTAGATTTATTATAATATGTCAGCCAGATTGACTTCTAAGATATACATCTAACAATCTTCCATTTGGATTAAAACCAATTGGCTACTAATCTAAATCCCATTTTTTCAAGGTGGACTTCTATCTTTGGTTGGCTCAATTGCTTTATCAGTGGGTCTGGCACGTCGTCCGTGGAATCTACTCTTCACACCTCGACATATTTTTTTTCGAGGTAGTCACGTATACCGCTACTCTATGTGTTTAGACTTTTGGTGAGATCTAGGCTCCTTAGCGAGGGCTATGGCATCGTTGTCTTTGTAGTACATTGTCATAGCATCTAATGGTATGACATCCAATTCTACAACTAACATTAAAAATCAGATTTCATCCTACACATCTACAGCATACTCAACTCTCATTAATCGATTATTTGAAAAATTTTTAATATACGAACCAACATTACATAAGAATACATCCTGATGTGGAGTTTCTATTATCAGCATCCGTATATCCTCCCACTCCTAACTCTGTCTATTCTTCAAAGATCAGAAACAAATTCTTAATCCTTCTCAAGTACTTAAGGATATTCTTTATAGCTATTCAGTACTCCTCATTTGGATTCGACTGATACTTGCTCGTGACACTCACAGCAAGGGTAATATCAGGTCGAGTACACAATATGGCATACTACTATGCCTAAGAGGTAGAAATCCTCTTTTAAAGTTTTCTATGCTGAACCTTTTGAGTACTTTTTTTATGTATAATTTTTGTGACAGACCTAGCATCCTTTCAGATCTATCCCTATAGACCTTTATTCCAAGAATATTGGATGCTTTTTCTAGATCTTTCATAGAGAATTTCTTAGACAACCATCTTTTGACCGTGGTCAGCATGAAAATATCATTCTCAATGAGGAGAATATCATCCACATATAATATGAAAAATATTATTGCGCTCCTACAGACCCTTTGTATACACAAGATTTCTCTTTGTTCTTGATGAAATCAAATAATTTAATCGCATCATCAAAATGAAGATTCTAACTCTGAGAAGCTTGCTTTAATTCATATATGGATCTTTGTAGCTTGCAGACTCTATGATCACCATCACCAAATGTAAAACCCAAAGGCTGCTCTATATAGATATCTTCCTTAAGATATCCATTCAAGAAAGTAGTTTTCATATCCATCTATCAGATTTCATAATTATAATAAGCTACAATAACAAATAGAGTGCGGATGGATTTCAGCATGGCTGCAGACGAGAAGATTTTCTGATAGTCAATACCCTCGCACTGACTATAACCTTTTACCATGAGCCTAGCTTTATAGGTCTCTACCTTAACATAGACACCATTTTTTTTTTTTTATAGATCCATTTACACCCAATAGATACTATACCCTTGGATGGATCCATTAAGATCCATACTTGGTTCGAATGCATCGAGTCAATTTCTGACGTCATTGCATCTAACCATTTCTCAGAATCGATATCAGACATTATCTCATCAAAAGTTTTAGGATCATCACCATGACCCTTATCTCTTATAAGGAATATTTTTTTACTTCCTCCGTAAGCATACCCATATACCTTTTAGGAGGTTGGGAGATCCTACTAGATCTACAAGATGATAGAGGAACATCAACTACTGGCTCATAAATAATGAGTTTCTGATGATCTATAGCTCTTATTTATCAGCCATCTGTCTCTTGACATAGGCTGGACATTCTCAAGTCTTAAGATAACCTAGACTCGACTTCTTACCATATCATATCTTATACGGTGTGGTAGAAATGAATTTTGATGGAACCTTATTCAACAGGTAAATTACAATTAATAAAGTATGTCTCCAAAGATATAAGGATAAATCAGTGAAGCTCATCATGGACCGACTATATCTAATAGGATCCTATTTTGCCTTTCGGATATCCTGTTGAGCTGAAGTATTCTAGGAGGAGTCCATTAAGAGACTATGCCATTGTCCTTAAGATATCTCAAAAATTTTTGACTAAGATATTCACCTCCTCAATCAAATCAAAGTGATGGAAAGCGTAGTGGATGATGTGCATGTATTTTTAAAAAATTTACAGCGAAACATACATAGATTAAATAATTTAATCTACAATGCATGCATAGATCAAATCTAAAATCACTATATCGGATCTATGACATGAACTAATATGTATGTATCCAAAATTGAAATCTAAAATTCAGTAAGTATAGATCATATCTATGTGTAATTAGATCATATCTAATTTATATTTAGATCATATTTAAAAATTAATTGAGATCAAAATCTCATACTTGAGTGTGGGTAGTAGATCACCATATTCAAAATTCATGATAGTTCGTTCTTCATGATGCTAAGCAACCGCACACATGTTCGACCTCTATGGATATCCATAGAAGCCCTTATGTTGATCGATCTCCTCAGGAGTGCTAGCTCGCGAAGACACCATCTTTTGATTGATCTAAGAGGAACATGATGAAGTGAAGAATAAGGAGATCCTCTCTTTTTTTTTCTGGATCCATGCATCTGATTTCTACAATAGAGATCAAGAGAAGAACCCTTTCTTCTCAATTTTCTCATGCATAAGAGAGAACCTTTCTCTCTTCTTTTCACGCCCTTAAGAAAAATTTTTCTTCTCTAATTTTTTATGATGAAAATTAGATCTAATTTAATTTTTCATACTAAAAATCATAAAAAATCTTGAGTCCTAAAAGAATCCAAAGGAGAGATTCAAGAGAAGAACCGTTTTTCTCTCTTCTTCTCCCTTTTTCTCCTTGATCTAGAACTCCAGGAAGCCCCAAACGCCTAACCAGATTTTTTTTATATTTCTTCTCTAAATTCTCATATTAAAAATTAGATCTAATTTGATTTTTATCTTAAAAAAAATAAAAAAAAAATCTGAAAGAAGAACTCCTTTTTCAAGGCTGCGCACAAGAAAGAAGATCCTTCTTCTTTCTTGATCTTTCTCTCTTTGGGAAGAACTTTTCTTCTCTAATTTTTACTATAAAACTAGCAAAAAAGTCTCTCTTTATTGCCTAAAAATCAACACCAAACTCTCACAAAAATCCTTTCAAGAAGCGAGGAGAAGAGGAGAGACAAGGTGCATGAGATATGGGGCGTCCAACTCTTGGACGCCCCCTTCTTCCTATTTTTTCTTTTGGGAGTCTGGAAAGAGGAAAAGGGATGCCTCTTTCTTTTTCATGGGAGGAAGAGAGGGGGGGCGTTGGGCGTGAGGAATTTTCCACAGTAAAAGGTGGGGTGTGGAGAATATATCACATTGGTATTTTAGTTGGTTAAGTCCTATTTCAAATAGGATTCAAGATCTTAGTCAAATTCTAACTAATTCTTAGATCCAATTCTAACTAACTTAAGAATTAGTTATAACAAACTAACTAATTGAATTCTAGTCCAATTATGAAACAAATTAGGCTCCAATCGATTTTAGAATTAGTTAGCTTAAAACTCCATTGATCCAGGGATTGATTCTTGATGGATATCAGGAAAGCTATTTATTAATAAGACTTCATCCAATCAAGCCTATTATCCAATAGAATTTGATCCAATCAAAATATATATATAATAATTGAATCCTATTCAACTTAAAATTTGATTTACATCCTTAAGATCAATTAGAACAAGCCCTATTATTCAATAGGGATGCATCCAATCAATCCAAAACTAATCTAATTAAATCCAATTCAATTAGATCTAATCCAATCTCCATTGCTCAATTAAATTGAGCCAATTAATAATCATATTATTAATTAATTATTTCTTTAATTTATCAATCATTAGTAAATAATTTATTATAATCTTTGTAAAGGATTAATCATCAATCAAATTGATAATTAAATCCTTCAACGATTCATAATCGTCGATCAACCATTTGATCAAACAGGTACTTTTATGTATGTAACCTCATTGGTTCAAACCTAAGTCGGTAGCATAAGAATAATTTGTTGGGAATAGTATCCCAAAGCCAATCGTCAGCCTGTTGACGGTTGTACTCTTTGTTGTATTAGTACATGAATTATAAATAAATAAAAGTTATTTTGGTATTTTTCATCACAAATTGTCATCTTCTAATGAACTCCTGTGTTGTGGTGAAGTTCTTAGGATTATTTAGACTTGACAAAGGAAGATTTATCGTTTAGTCCTTAAACCTGTTCGCGACCAAATAATACGTTGTTACCAAGAACAACAATATTTATCGAGCATAGGTCGTTGTATACCGTATAGGTTGGTTGTCCTCTTAATCAAGGAGTATGGAGACACTGGTATGGCATACAGGTGAGATGTAAGGGTACATCTGCACCGAACGTGACCGACTCTGGAGCTATTTTTACTGTCAAGATTTGCTCCGATGGGATATGGGTATAAATGTCCCTCCGATCTGAGACTGCCACGGTGACTTGCAAGCAACTCACTGCACTTAGGCACTGGACTACCTGAATTTCTAATTCAGTGACAGAAGGCTGCTGGGTGTAGTCAAGTACTTGACTTGTCGGTGCGTGTGTTAAGATGGGATTGACCACTCTAATTTAGGAGCTGTGTACAGTCATGTTTCAATTTAGCAAAATTTTGGCCAAGGTAGTCCTAGTGAGAAGTCACAAGACTGTTTGAGTTGAGCACGATTCGGATGATCTGATCAGGGTTGGCAGTTTAACCCTGAGTCATCCTAAACATAGGGGTCAAAAGGGATGAATTATACAATAAGCATATTCACATAGGTTCTGAGTGTTGCGATTGTGACTATTCGATCTATCCGATCGTCGGGTACCATTGCTAGATGGTCACTTCGATTAGTACAGGAATTGATTCCTGTGCTACCGACTTAGGTTCGAACCAGCAGGGTCATACACATTAGAGGTTCCTATCTGATCTGATGGCTGGTGTAGAATCCTATATGTTTGGGACTCAATGATCGAGAATCAGGATTCTCTGATCACGAGTTCCACACATTATGGGTACCGGGGTCAAGAGTCCCACTGGTTGGGACTTTTCGATCAGGGTTACATATCGATGAACTCTGATGCCCGATTGCCCATCGAATTTGGACTCAGTATTTATGAGAGGTTTAATTAGTGATTTAATCACTAATTAACTCAATTTGATTGAGTAATTATTTTTGGATCAAGTCCAATTGAATTGGATTCAGTTGGGTTTGACCCGATTAGGTTAAGAGTTGACCTAATAGTCCAGATGGTTTGGTCCCTGATTTGATCAGGGGTTGGGCTTAGTCAATTCCTGATTTGATTAAGATTTTATTGAGCCTAATTAAGCCTAATTAAGTTATATTTAAATTAGTCTAATTGGACCTAACTTATTTGGTTCAATTAGGTTGGTTTAAATAATTAAACCACCTTGACCCAATCTCCATGCGCCACCTCACTTCCATTGCACCCATTTGAATTCATGAGAAGGAACTTCTCATGAATTTTTTCCTCACGCCAAGCCCTTCTCCATGCCCCACTTTAATGTGCCAAATGAATGGATAAGGATGATTGGTTGGCCATTCAAATTCAAAATAAAGTTTGAATTTGAATGGGCAATCAATCTTTGCACCTTATCCCTTTTTTTACGCCCTATTTATTACATGAAAAAAAGTTTCTCATGAAATCACTCCATGCACAATTTAAGCCACGCCTCACACCTTTAGTGGATAAGGGATGAGTTGGTGTCCATTTGAATTCAAAATTTGATTTGAATTCAAATGTGCAATTATTCATCTTTATCCTTTCTTTTGGATAAGACGTTTGACGTTGTTATAAAAGGAGGAGAAGAGTGGGGCGTGCAAGAAGAAGATTTTTGGAGAAAAATTTTGGGATGTGAGAAGTCTTGTGCGTGAGAAGGAAGTCCATATCCTTCCAAGAGAAAAAGAAAGAAAAGTGGGTGCAAGGTTTCCGGTGAGTTTCCTAGAGTTTTAGCTTGGGGTTCGAAAAGTGAGAAAGTGAGCTACGAGTGTCGTGAGCCCATAAAATCTCAGAAAGATCTTCAATATTTTCTCAAGCATGTCTGTTGATGATCTGGAGCATTCGAAGAATCGACAGACATCGATCAAAGGAGTTCGATCAGCATCGACCGTCAAAAGGGCTCTACAATGAGCTAGCACTTGTGAGGAGTCGATCAGACCGAGAGCTTCGTGTGGATGATCCACAGAGGCCAGACATACTGTGTGGCTGCATCATGATGATTAGACTCTCCTGACGGTGATCAGATTACGGTAATCTACTACCCGCACAAAGGTATTGTGTTATGAACACATTACAGTAAAGTGTTTACTGATCGAATTTAAATTTCAAATTTAAATGCATGCATGCTATATATCATATTTAGATCCTAGTGTAGGATAAATTCTTATTAATTAATTAGATTAATTAATAATTTTTACTGTAAAATAGTAATTTTGAAAAGGTTTTAAAATTACCATTTTACCCCTGCACTGAATTTCCCACCAATGGTATCAGAGCGGGTTCTTAGATATAATATATATATTTACATGCATAGATTAAGTTATAATCTAAAAGTTTAAATTTGAAATTTAAAATTCAAAATTTAAAATTTGAATTTTGAAAGTTGTTCGAAATTTAAAATTCAAAATTTTGAAATTCAAAATTTGAAATTTGAATTTTGAAATTTGAAATTCAAAATTCAAAAATTTAAAATTCAAAATTTGAAATTTGAAATTTGGTTGAAATTTCAAATTTGAAATTCAAAATTTAAAATTCAAAATTTAAAATTTGAAATTTGTTTGAAATTTAAAATTCAAAATTTAAAATTTAAAATTTAAATTTTGAAATTTAAATTTTAAAATTGATATATTTAGATATACTTGATCCAAGTAGTAAGTAATCGAATTGGATTGGTTGCCATGGCCGTCCGATCATAGGAGAAAAGCAGGGTTTAAAGGCCCTCTCCTCCCATTCGATGGGGTCTCTTATGACGGTAGGGGTGCCACTGCAATTATATCCCATGTAGATGAAGCAGCGAAAGAAATTAATTGTAAAGGTTCAATTGTGAAATTTATCATGAATGTGTTAGATTAGATCTAAAGAAATATTCATGATTTATTTTGATTGAGTTATTTTCTATTATGTAATTAGCAATAGGATTGCTATTTATGAAATGTGCTGATCTATTTGTGAAATGAGTCAACATATTTGGTGAACAGAAAATAAAATCTTTTAAATTTAAAAATTATTTTTGAAATACCAAACCCTGACCCATCAGTCCAAATACTTAATTAAAAAAATTAAGTATTGTCTAGTAGGTCTAGAATTGTGAATTAAGATCTAAGATAATTGCATAAACTTGTGGGTCAATGGGTTAGATGGATTAGGTCCATAATTGGATTAGACCTAAGATTAGCTTAAAGAAATGGACTAAATTAGAGTAATTGGTCAAATCTAATCAAAAGTTGAATTAGATTAGATCAAGGATACTCTAGACTCAACTCAAATAGTTGTAGTTGAATGGGTCCATGTCTTTAACTAGACCAAGATGGACTTAATTCATGGCTACGCGATGGAACCTTATTTACTAAGTTGATCAAATTAAAACTAATGAACCGGTTGGTGTCTAAGGTAAGTTTGGCAGTTTGACCCATGGTTTTTAAGTGAGAGCTACTCGCAGTGATTCAATCTCTGACGAGTTAATGGCTTATCCCCACCACTGATCTCACTTACCTAGCCAACCTGGTGAATTAGGTTTTGATTAGATCACTTGGTGATTAGGGCTCACCCATGTCATTAGGTAAATCAGTGTGACTGATTTAGGTGCTCCTAATGCCGGCTTTAATTAAATCCTTTTTAATCTGACTTGGTGAAGTCAGTGGGAGGATTGAAATTGGCTGGATATTTTTTTCTCTTAGATTCTTTAATCAAATCCTCAAAAATTATTAGGTCCCTAAAAATGATTAAGTTATATTGATAACTAAGTCATAGCCTCCCATTAAGTGAGTGATAATGAGTCTATTAGTTTAATAATCATTGGAGGCCCAAAGGCCTGGTGCTTATTGACTAATGGAATTATCATTCATAATATGATAATTTGATTTGAGTTTTTGATGGTGGTCAGGTTGACCGACCAAAGTCGGGCCTGATCATTTATTGGTCTGATTCATCAAATCAAATCATGTTAATGGTTGGACCTAACCAGATCTTTTCAGTGGAGGCCAAAGCCTACTGATTATGTTCTGGGGCAAAATCAATTACTAGAAGTTGTTTAGAGAAACAACTAGTTATGAACCTACCCATAGATGCACATGGATTGACCAACCAAAGTTGGGCTCGTATGTAGTCTGTGTGGATTCTAGTACCCACTAAGGAATTAAAGTAATTCCGCGAATTGGAGGTTGAGGCTACCAGTTCGTAAAAATACTGAAAGAAACTTTAGACTAAAATCCAAGTCTTTAGTATTTATAATTTATGTACTAATAGAGGTCTGGTTTTCCTTTATGCAGCTATGACCACTACCCTGTCCCTCCGATCATTATTAGATAATGACAAGCTCATGGGACCTAATTTCGATAGCTGGTATCGAAAATTAAAAATTATTCTTAACATGAACAGATCCTTTATGTAGTAACGGATCCAGTACCAGAGGAGCCAGCCCCGAATGCTAGAGGGACGGTCTGAGACACTTACCAAAAGTGGCTCAATGACCGCACCACCGTTCGGTGCATTATGCTGGCGACAATGAATGATGAGTTCAGCTGCAGGTTCGAGAACGCCCAGCCACAAGAGATGCTTCAAATGTTGAATGACTCCTTTGGCACGCCTGACGATGTTGAAATGCACAAAATTAGTTGTGCCATTTTTAATGCTCGGATGAGGGATGGAGCCTCAATCACTGATCATGTACTGTACATGATCGAAATGATTGAGCGCCTAACTAAACTGGGCTTTCTCCCGCACGAGCAGCTCGGTAAGGATGCGATCCTTAATTCATTGCCCAAGTCCTTCCTCCCCTTCCTTACTCATTTTTGGATGACAAAGCCTGCAGTGAACTACCACGATTTGTTGGGATTGCTGCAGAACTTTGAGAAGGATCACCAGCTCCATAAGGAGTCGGTGAATGTTGTGGGAAGATCTTCTTCTGGTCGTCGACCCTTTAAGAAAGGGAAGAAGAAGAACAAGAAGAAGAAGAATAAGAAGGTGCAGCTGCATGCTAGGACGTCTGCACAGGGTCAGACCAAGAAGCACAAGCCCGACCAGAGCCAGGCGGAGTGCTTCTTTTGTAAGAAGCAGGGACACTGGAAGAGGAACTGTCCTCTATACATTGCTTCCCTGGACCCGAACAAGCCGAAGAAGAAGCAAGGTACTTATATGATAACACCTTGCAACTTTTTCATTTGTGATAGTACTGCCTGGGTATTGGATACCGGAAGCCCTTATCATATTTGCAATTCGATGCAGGGTCTGCAGGTCAGTAGGAGATTTGATGAAGGTGAGAGATTCCTGAACGTTGGAGATGGAAGCAAAGTTTCAGTTCCAGCATTAGGAATCATGAACCTTGTAATCAATTCTCGAAACATAATTCTGAGTGAATGTCACTATTGTCCAAGCTTTTTATTAAATATTATTTATGTAGGCCTTTTGGCCATGAACGGTTATCAATTTTTAATAAAAAAAAATATTTACAATATCATTTTGAATAGTGTTACAATGTTTATTGGACAACTTAATAATGGAATTTACTTTCTATCACAACCTGTTAATGTGGTTCAAACCTCCGGTAAACGCCCTAGAATAGATAATGTGTCAGAAGTCTACCTTTGGCACTGTAGGCTGGGTCATATCAATAAGAACAGGATAAACAGGTTGGCTCAAGAAGAAATTCTTGAAGTAGGTGATTGTAAATCACTTCCAACCTGTGAGTCCTGTCTTCTTGGTAAAATGACCAAATCACCTTTTACTGAAAAAGATGAGCGAGCCAGTGAACTCTTGGGTTTGGTACATTCTAATGTATGTGGACCCATGAGCTCAAGTGCAAGAGGTGGATATTTCTACTTCATAACCTTCACAGATGACCTATCGAGGTATGGGTATGTCTATTTAATGAAGCATAAGTCGAGTCATTTGAAATGTTCAAACTATTCTGAAATGAGGTAGAAAAACAAACTGGAAAGTGTATTAAAACTCTTCGATCTGATCGAGGAGGTGAATACCTTTCCAATGATTTTCTGACATATCTTGGAGAGAATGGGATTCTCTCTCAGTGGACTCCTCCTGGAACACCACAACATAATGGTGTATCTGAAAGGAAGAATCGGACCTTGTTAGACATGGTTCGATCCATGATGGGGTTTGCTGGTCTGCCGATCTCCCTTGGGGATTTATGCTCAAATCGGCTTGTTACCTTCTAAATAGAGTTTTGAGTAAGTCTGTGACCAAAACGCCATATGAGATATGAATAGGACGTAAGCCAGTACTCTCGCACCGTAGGGTTTGGGGGTGTCCGGCTTATGTTAAATGTTTAATTACAGACAAGCTTGGACCTAGGTCTGACAAGTATAATTTTATAGGGTACCCAAAAGAGACCAAAGGGTATTACTTCTATCTAACTGATGAGAAAAAAGTGTTTGTCAGCCTTAAGACAATCTTTTTGGAAAAGGAGTTGCTTGGTGAAGGGACTGTTGCCTCTAAGGTCGAACTTGACGAAGTTCGGCAGGTGGAAAAATCGACACAAGTTGCTGAACCTGAATCGGATTTGGTTAGATCAGATCCAGAGCCCATTGTTCAATCACCCTTAAGGCGATCTGGTAGAGTACCATATCAACCGGACAGATACTATGGTTTCTTGGTCCGGGATGGTGATCCTATCGAACTTGATGAAAATGATGAGGATCCAATCACCTACATGGATGCAATGCAGAGACCTGACTCTGAGAAATGGCTGGAGGCCATGAAATCCGAAATGGAGTCTATGAAGGTCAACGATGTGTGGACATTGGTTGACCCACCCGAAGGAGTAAAATTCATAGGGTGTAAGTGGGTCTTCAAGAGGAAGAGAGGTGCAGACGGAAAGGTGGAAACCTATAAAGCCTGTCTGGTTGCCAAGGGATATCGTCAATGTTATGGTATAGACTATGATGAGATATTTTCTCCTGTGGCAATGCTCAAATCTATTTGGATTATGCTTGCGATAGCTGCCCATATGGACTATGAAATCTGGCAGATGGATGTGAAGACAGCTTTCCTAAATGGAGAGCTAGATGAAGAGGTGTATATGATATAACCTGAAGAATTCACATCCACAGATGAGTCTAAAGTGTGCAGGCTACAGAGGTCCATTTATGAACTTAAGCAGGCATCACGGAGTTGGAACATATGTTTTGATAAGATGATCAAGACGTATGGCTTCGTTAAGAACGGAGAAGAACCATACATTTATAAGTGGGCTAATGATCCAGTAGTAGTATTTCTTGTATTGTATGTGGATGACATTCTCTTAATCGAGAATGATGTCCCTGCATTACAGGGAATAAAGATTTGGCTGTCGTCACAGTTCTCCATGAAGGATCTGGGAGAAGCTTCCTACATCCTAGGGATGAGGATCTATAGGGATAGATCTAAAAGGTTGCTTGGTTTATCTCAATCCACGTACATTGATACTATGCTGAAGAGGTTCAGCATGGAGAATTCCAAGAAAGGCTATCTTCCGATAGGCCATGGAATTTCTCTCTCGAAGAGGGATTGTCCGACAACACCTCAAGAGAGAGAGCGTATGGGTAGAATTCCATATGCTTCGACAGTGAGATCTATCATGTACGCCATGACATGTACACAACCAGATGTGGCATACTCACTAGGGGTAGTGAGTAGATACCAATCTGATCCAGGGGAGAATCACTGAAAGGTTGTTAAAAGCATCCTGAAGTATTTAAGAAATACTAAGAACTAGTGGCTTGTTTATGGTGAATCAGACTTGAGACTTATAGGGTTTACAGACTCTAGTTTTCAGTCTAATCATGATGATAGTAAAAGTGTGTCGGGATTTATTTTTACCCTTAATGATGGGGCTATCTGCTGTAAAAGTTCCAAGCAGCACACAGTGGCTGATTCAGTTTGCGAGGTGGAGTATGTCGCTGCATCAGATGCTGCCAAAGAAGTGGTGTGGCTGAGGAAATTCATCACCGAGCTCGGAGTAGCACCCTCCCTTGTTGGTCCAGTTCTGCTCTACTGTGACAGCTCTAGAGCCATTGCTCAGGCGAAGGAACCAAAGGCACACCAGTGGACGAAGCATATTCTGCGCCGCTACCATCTCATTCGGAAAATTATGGATCGAGGTGACGTCGATCTTCAGAAGATCAACGAAAAAGAGAACATGGCTGACCCATTCACTAAAGCCATTGCGGTGAAGGAGTTCGACAACTACAAGTCGAAGATGGGTATTAGATACAACACTGATTGGCTTTAGGCCAAGTGGAAGATTGTTGGGAATAGTGTCCCAAAGCCAATCGTCAGCCTGTTGATGGTTGTGCTCTTTGTTGTATTAGTACATGAATTATAAATAAAAGTTATTTTGATATTTTTCATCACAAATTATCATCTTCTAATGAACTCCTGTGTTGTGGTGAAGTCTTTAGGACTATTTAGACTCGACAAAGGAGGATTTGTCGTTTAGTCCTTAAACATGTTCGCGACCAAATGATACGTTGTTATCAAGGACAATAATATTTATCGAGCATAGGTCGTTGTGTGCCATATAGGTTGGTTGTCCTCTTAATCAAGGAGTGTGGAGACACTGGTATGGCATACAGGTGAGATGTAAGGGTACATCTGCACCGAACGTGACTGACTCCAGAGCTATTTTTGTTGTCAAGATTTGCTCCGATGGGATATGGGTATAAATGTCCCTCCGATCTGAGACCGCCACGGTGACTTGCAAGTAACTCACTGCACTTAGGCACTGGACTACCTGAATTTCTAATTCAGTGACGGAAGGCTACTGGGTGTAGTCAAGTACTTGACTTGTCGGTGCGTGTGTCAAGATGGGATTGACCACTCCAATTTAGGAGCTGTGTACAGTCATATTTCAATTTAGCAAAATCTTGACCAAGGTAGTCCTAGTGAGGAGTCACAGGACTGTTTGAGTTGAGCACGATTCGGATGATCTGATCAGGGTTGACAGTTTAACCCTGAGTCATCCTAAACACAGGGGTCAAAAGGGATGAATTATACAGTAACCATATTCATGTAGGTTCTGAGTGTTGCGATTGTGACTATTCGACCTATCCGATCGTTGGGTACCATTGCTAGATGGTCACTTCGATTAGTACAGGAATTAGTTTCTGTGCTACCGGCTTGGTTCAAACCTGCGGGGTCACACACATTAGAGATTCCTACCTGATCTGATGGTTGGTGTAGAATCCTACATGTTTGAGACTCAATGATCGAGAATCAAGATTCTCTGATCATGAGTTTCACACATTATGGGTACCGGGGTCAAGAGTTCCACTGGTTGGAACTTTTTGATCAGGGTTACATATCGATGAATTCTGATGCCCGATTGCCCATCGAATTTGGACTCAGTATTTATGAGAAGTTTAATTAGTGATTTGATCACTAATTAACTCAATTTGATTGAGTAATTATTTTTGGATCAAGTCCAATTGAATTGGATTCAGTTGGGTTTGATCCGATTAGGTTAAGAGTTGACCTAATCGTCCAGATGGTTTGGTCCCTGATTTGATCAGGGGTTGGGCTTAGTCAATTCCTGATTTGATTAGAATTTTATTAAGCCTAATTAAGCCTAATTAAGTTGGGTTTAAATTAGTCTAATTGGACCTAACTTATTTGGTTCAATTAGGTTGGTTTAAATAATTAAACCACCTTGACCCAATCTCCATGCGCTACCTCACTTCTATTGCACCCATTTGAATTCATGAGAAGGAACTTCTCATGAATTTTTTCCTCACGCCAAGCCCTTCTCCATGTCCCACTTTATTATGTCAAATGAATGGATAAGGATGATTGGTTGGCCATTCAAATTCAAAATAAAGTTTGAATTTGAATGGGCAATCAATCTTTGCACCTTATCCCTTTTTTTAAGCCCTATTTATTACATGAAAAAAAGTTTCTCATGAAATCACTCCATGCATAATTTAAGCCATGCCTCACACCTTTAGTGGATAAGGGATGAGTTGGTGTCCATTTGAATTCAAAATTTGATTTGAATTCAAATGTGCAATTACTCATCTTTATCCTTTCTTTTGGATAAGACGTTTGACGTTGTTATAAAAGAAGGAGAAGAGTCGGGCGTGCAAGAAGAAGATTTTTGGAGAAAAATTTTGGGACATGAGAAGTCTTGTGCATGAGAAGAAAGTCTATATCCTTCCAAAAGAAAAAGAAAAAAAAAAAAGAAAAGTGAGTGCAAGGTTTTCGGTGAGTTCCCTAGAGTTTTAGCTTGGGGTTCGGGAAGTGAGAAAGTGAGCTACGAGTGTTGTGAGCCCACAAAATCTCAGGGAGATCTTCAACATCCTCTCAAGCATATCTGTTAATGATCTAAAGTATTCGAAGAATCGACAGACATCGATCGAAGGAGTTCGATCAGCATCGACCGTCAAAAGGACTCTACAGCGAGCTAGCACTCGTGAGGAGTCGATCAGATCGGGAGCTTCGTGTGGACGATCCATAGAGGCCAGACACACAGTGTGGCTGCATCGTGATGATCAGACTCTCCCGATGGTGATCAGATTTCGGCGATCTACTATCCGCACAAAGGTATTGTGTTCTGAATACATTACAGTAAAGTGTTTACTGTTCGAATTTGAATTTCAAATTTAAATGCATGCATGCTATATATCATATTTAGATCCTAGTGTAGGATAAATTTTTATTAATTAATTAGATTAATTAATAATTTCTACTATAAAATAATAATTTTAAAAAAGTTTTAAAATTATCATTTTACCCCTGCACTGAATTTCCCACATAATTCATGTACTAATCGATATAACCATTTAGTAATGGGATCCAACATCCGGATAGGCTGAATGTATGCCCAGCAATACTCTAGAACCCATGTAGATTTAGTTATCGTATAATTCATCCCTTTGACACTTGATGCTCAAGGATGACTTTGGGTTAAACTGTCAACCCATGATGAGTGATCTACATTATGTCTCAATCTCAAAAATCCTGTGACTCCTCACTAGGACTACTTTGGTCAAAGTTTTGCTGAATTGAAACACAGTGATGCATTATCTCCAATTTTACTTAGAGCGGTCAATTCCATCTTGACTCGCACTCAGACTTCATAAGTACTTGACTATACCCAAAAACCTTCCGTCATCGAATTAAAAATTTAGATAGTCCAGCACTAAAGCAGGATGAGTTGCTTGTAAGTCACCGAGGCAGCCTCAGGTCCGAGAGACACATATACCCATATCCCATCTGAGCAATCTTTGACAGTAGAGTGCTCTGAAAGTGGTCATACTCAGTGAAATGTATTCCTACAAATCACCCGTATGCCATACTCGTGTCACCACATGTCTTGGCTAAGAGGATAACCAATCAATATGGCATACAATGACCTACACTCGATACAATTATCATCCTTGTAATAATTGTATCATTTGGTCATGAGCAGGATTTAAGAACCACATGATAAAAATCCTCTTTTATCATTTTGGCAGTAGTTTTAAGGATTTCATCATAATATATGAGTTTTATTTTAGAAGATGTATTCCTTATGATGAATCTTGCCAGATAATATTTATTATTTTATAATTTATATATATGTATGGAGCATAATCATCTACAACCTAGATGATCGGCTTTAGGACATAATTTTCAACACAAAAAACTTTAATGGATTTATTTGTTTATTTTTTTACTTCATTTCTGATTTCTTTGAATTTTTCAAAAGCTTCAAAATTATGTTTCATCGGATACACATACCTATACCGAGACAGATCATCGATAAAGATGATAAAGCAGCTATAACCACTTCTGGTCTGCACATCAAATGGCTTACACACATCAGTATGTACCAGAATAAGTAACTCGGTGACTCTTTTTCCATGTCTTACAAAGGATAACTTAGCCATGTTTCATTGAAGGTAAGATTCACAAGCTAGGTACGATTTTAAATTAAGAAAGCTAAGGATCCCATCTTTTTTCAACTTGTTTATCTTGTCCTCTCCAATATGGTCTAGTCTATAATTGCACAAGTACTTTTAGTTAATTTCATCTCTAGATATCTTTTGACCTATGACACTCACTATTTGCTTATTCAAATTCATATTTACATCAACAAGCAAGTAATATAGACTGTCAATTAAAAGACCATATGTAATTAATTATTTCGTAAATGAATAAAATAAAAATCTTTATTGAAATTAAATTCAAAATCATCTTATGCTAGCACAGATACAGAAATCAAATTCTGACTAGCTACAGGAGCAAAATAACAGTCTTTCAAATCTAATCTAAATTCTGACGGTAATCAAAGAGGATAAGTGCCAACGACTTCTGCAGTAACTTTTGTTTCATTGCTGATCTGAAGGATCATATCATCTTTTCTTAACCTCCTACTTTCTATTAGATCCTGCATTAGGGTACATATATGAGCACTCGAATCAGAATTCAATATTCAACTAAAAATAGAAGAAATCGTAAGGTTAGATTCAATTATGAGCATACCTTCTGAAGGTTTATTATCATTTTTGATCTTTAGGCTCTCTAGATAGAATGGACAGTTCATCCTCCAATGGCTGTCAGCATCACAGTGGAAATATTTTTTCTTTGCTTCAGCCTTCTTTGAAACATCCTTCTTTAGCTTGCTTTCTTTCTTCTGCTTCTTAGCGGATTTGTTCTTCTTCTTTCAACCAGACTTTCTTTTGGTCAAAGAAGTTCGCTCCACAACGAGAATAGTGCCCCTTAAACTCTTCAAGGTTCCCTCGATAATGACCAACATGTTGATCAATTTGGGTATAGTGCAATCAAGTTTGTTCATATAAAAATTTATAATAACTTGACTATATGAACTCATAAGGGATTGAAGGATCAAATCCATCTGTAATTTTTTTTGCATATCAAGTCCGAGCTTTTCAAGCTCCTCAATATCTTTGATCACTATCATACAGTGCTCATAGACTAATTGTCCTTCATGTATCTTTAGATTGAAGAGTCTCTTGGATACTTCAAAGTGCGCTGTATGGCTGTGCTACCATACAACTCTTGTAGGTGAGTGATCATAGTCCTGGTAGTGGGTATATGCTCATGTTGGCTCTGTAATTCATTTGATATGGATGTCAGCACATAGCACTTGACCTGACTGTCTTCATCCATCCATTTTTCATAAGCTATTTTTTGCTCAGCAGTGGGACGGTTTGGTAACACTAGGAGTTCTTGATCGAGTATATGATCTAATTTTTAGAAGTCAGGACAATCCTGAGGTTTCTTAGCTAGTCTTTATAGTTTGTTTCGGTCAAACGATTTGATTCAAGAATGTAGGCTAGAGGATTTGAGGTTGACAATGTTTAACTGTGAGAGTAGAGATTCAAGTTAGACTTTTATACTTAAATATTTATATTTACTCTAGAAACTTTAAGATGCAAACATTGACTCCCACTAATTTTTCAGATCTCTCCACTCTCTAGATGGAAAATGAAAACTCCAACGCAACAACTGGATTTCAAGGGGATGCTGTAGTCCCACTGATATCATATACCTCACCTAACAGTTATTGGTAACATACACATCGATGCATGGACAACTCTTTATCCAGATGCTTCTCTAAGCATATTGCAGTGACTTGGTTTTTAAGTCATGTGGGCTCACCTAATAGTTATTAACCACACTCCTTGTTAAGTCTGACCCACCATTCACAAGCAAGTACAAGACCGTCATTGGGTCCCTCACCTAATAGTTATTAGGCCCAACCCCATCTTTACTCTGAAGCAACTCTTTGCTAATAGATTGGTTGTGTGCTCCCGATGCAACTGAACTACTATGATCAGTTGAGAACAATCAACACCAGTAGCATGCCTGCACATCTACAATGGTGGAAAACCTATGAACTTAATATTTATGGAGAGATTAGGTTTAGGTCTCATCTAATCAGTCATCATATGATCGATCTAATTGATATGGACTAAACCAAACCACCAAGCAACCTTATTCAAGACTCAATCTTCCAAATTAATCAGATTAATTGAGATCTATATGGTCCCCTCATTGCTTTCCTTAGACACCAATAAATTAGTCAAATCAGCTAACGAAACCAATTAAATAACCACCTCTCAATTACTTGCCTTAGACAGTTAGCTTAAGCGAATCAGGCTCAAGCCATCGAGCCAAATTAGGTCCTTAGGTTAATCGATTCTATATATAGAATTCAATCGATTTGATCAACAATAATTATATGATCATATAACTTAATTGACCTAACCCTAATCAACACTTGACTCGACCTAATCCTAATCAACATTTGACTCAATTTGATTAATTATTTAATCAAATTAAACCCATTATGTTCAAATCAAAAATCTTAGATGCAATCTAATTACATGACCTAATTTTTAATTTTTTTCATAACCAAAATTTTTATGCACAAATATAAATTTTAAATTTCAAAATTAAATTTTAGATATAATTTTTTTTACATGAAAGATAAATTTTAAATCATAAAACTAATTTCAGATTTAACATACAAAAATATATCTTATATATATATATATATATATATGTAAAATTTAGATTTAAACAAAAATTTAGATCATAATATGATATTATATATATCATATACAAATCATGAATCATATTGATAATAATTTTTAGACCTAAATATGCAATCATATATCTAAAATATGAATCATAAATCAAATCAAATTAATTTTTAGATTTATGCATGTACCTACATATCACATAATTATAAACTAAAAATTATTTTAGAATAAAATTCAGATCTATACATGCTTTCATATATCAAATATATGATCTAAAAATTAACTATAAAATAAATTTTAGATTTACAATAATCATCTATATATCCCATATATCAAGAAAAATTATATTTTAAAATTCTTTTCAAAACATGTATGTCAATTTCATGCATATAAAACCCGTGGCTCTGATACCACTGTTAGAATTTCATCAAGGGGCATGCATATATGTTTCAATTTTTTTTTCTAAATAATATAGTAAAATAGAAGATTAAAATATCTTTTAATTTATATTATGCATGCATAACATGTAGAATACTAGGATCTACTTCATATGCCGAAATTGAACATATGCTGAATTTTATGTTGAAATTGAATATATGATCGAATCATATACTTGTTTCGTAAATTCTTTCTTCAAATCTAGATCTGAAAGAGAGTAGATTCTTTCTTAGTTGTATAAGTACTCGGCCTCTATGGATATTCATTTAGTATCAGTCTGGAACAGTCCACTTTGGTGTTGATCTTTTTTCTCTAAGAACAATCAACCTGCGAATCTGAGTGAAGTCTAGATCGCGATCAACTCTTTGATCCTTTCCTTGATCTTCTTCTTCTCTACTTCTCTTGCTTTTTTTTTTCTTAATTATGAGGCAATCAAGGATTAAAAAATCAATAAGCAAAGGAATGCCCAAGCTCCTTTTGGGCATGGAGAAGTGGAATGCCCAACACCTTGGGCATTGGACTTCAAGGGGAGAAGAGAGGGAGAAGAGAGAGGGGGTGTGGGGAGCTTCTAAAGGAGGTGTGGGCTGCTGGAATTCACTTTTTAGGTGTTAAAAAATTAGGTAGGATGCATGTATAGATTTCAAAAATCTTTTCAAGAGTAACAAAAAAATAATCGGATTAAACTCTTTAACCCCATATGTATTAGATATCATCTAATCCTAGCTAAGCCCAGAAGTAAAGGCATGCATATAATTTGAAAAATAAAATAAGAGATCAAATCTCAATACTTTTGTATCGATAGAAATTCACCACTACCGATGATCTTAGATTTGAAGGTTCTAGAGCCACACATGTGTCCGGCTTCTACAGGTATCCATCGGAATCAACTTTGAATCCTTCTTCTCATGTTGGATCCTTCCTCTCCAAGAAAGATCTATGCCTCTTTGAACCTTGATCAGCAAATGATCTGGACTGCAACTTCAACCTTTGAACTGCAGCCTTCTTCTCCTCATTTCTTGCTATAGAAGAAGAGAGAGGGGGTGTGGGGAGCTTCTAAGGGAGGTGTGGGCTGCTGGAATTCACTTTTTAGGTGTTAGAAAATCAGATATGATGCATGTATAGATTTCAAAAATCTTTTCAAGAGCAGCAAAAAAATAATCGAATTAAATTCTTTAACCCCACATGTATTAGATTTCATCTAATCCTACCCAAGCTTAAAAGTAAAGGGATGCATATAATCTAAAAAATAAAATAAAGATGAGATCAAATCTTAATACCTTTATGCAGGTAGAAATTCACCACTACCAATGATCTCAGATTCGAAGGTTCTTAAGCCACACACGTATCCGATCTCTACAGGTATCCACCAGAATCAACTTTGAATCCTTCTTCTTCAAGAAAGATTTATACCTCTTTGAAGCTTGATCAGCAAATGATCTAGATTGCAACTTCAACCTTTGAACTGCAACCTTCTTCTCCTTATTTCTTGTTGTAGAAGAGGACCCTTCTTCTTCTTGGCATGTGGAATATAGAACACCCAACCCTTGGGCATGGGAAAGAGAAGAGAGAGAGAGGGTGTGGTGTGGAGAAGGAGAGAGGAAAATTTTTGTTTCATAAAATTCTATTTTCTACAAACCCTAAGAGATTGTCTCTTTACATAGACCCTTCCTTGATCCAAATCAAGAACCAATTAACTTAAAAAGGCTAGCCCTTATCTCATAAGTATTTTTACCTTTTTAATCTGATTATTTTTTATTAAACCAGACTTAATTGGTAGAATATCAACCACTTTTGGCAAGCATATGGGGTGCCCCAGTCAGATAAGATAGAATGAGTGGGCGCCCCTTGCAATAGAGGGCCGGTAGATGGGACGCTAACACTTGGAGCCCCTTTAGGGTTTTCATGCATAAGAGAGGGGGCATAGCCCCTCTCTCTCTCTCCTTCCATGCCAATGCAAGAGAGAGGGTGGGCCCTTCTATCTTCTTCACACTAATCTAAGAGATGGCATCCCAAAGAAATTTCCAAAACAGATGCATGGCACCATCTCTTCTTTCCCTTAATTCAACACACAATATCAAAAAATAAATAAGGAGATAATGAAGAGATAATGAAAAAATAATTTAGCCAACTCATTGATTTAATCCAATCCTCTTGGGCTCATAATTTGGTGCCTAGCTAAATCCTAATGGATTTAGGTTAGGTTCAATGCAATGGACTTGATCCAATTGAAGTCTCGACAAGAATTAGGTTTAACCATGTGCTAGCATGGTTCTCTTAAACCCAATAGGATTTCAATAAATTTTAATCCAATTAAAACTTCATATGCTTAATCAAGATTAAATCTCTTAATGTGTGACCCTATAGATTTTATTCTATTTGATAGAGAGATATATTATGCTCTCCATCACAATATCATCAAATTTTTTTTCGATGGGTTGGAACAATTCCAACTCTATCCTTTAAGAATCATCGATCATCAAGACGACGCCCGATGAGTCCCATAATCCACCAGTGACACCTAGCAGTGTATAGTGACAACCCAGTAGAATGAAAATGTGAACCCCTAGGTACAATATCGTATGATTCAGTTCTTCTATTGTGAATTTTGATTTGACGGAGGTCATGGAGAACTCGTCAGACCCCATCATCAGTCATATGCTAAATTGGCTCGACTCGAGTTCATTTATGAATTCTGTGAAAACTCTTTTTCAGTATTCACACTTGCTTTGGCCAAAAACTTTCTGAACTCAGTCTCGCGAATCGCATAGGACTTCTCCTTTTCTACCAAGATCGATAGATTCTATTTAGATGCATCCTACTTCAAACAGCAAATCTGAACCTATAGTAGCCAACATACACAGCAACGACCTGAATGGCTAGGGATCAAGTGTTGGGATGTGCAGGGGTTTTATGCATGCATTTCAAAAATTTTTCAACAGAAGAATATTAGATTAAGCTATTTAATCTATAAATACATGCATAAGATCTAATCTTAAAACTTCTATAAATGGATCGATGATATGAATTTATATGCATAAAAATCTGAATCTAAAATGACAAGCATGGTACCAAAAATAATATTTAATAATAGATCAAATCTACCACTTCTAGGGTTCCGAACCCAATACCTGAGCATGGGTAGTCAAACTCTATGATCAAGAATATAGATCTGAAAGTTCTTTCTGGTCACTCGCAACTGCATAAGCGTCCAACCTCTACGGATGGTCCACACAAAGCCCCTCGAATCGATCAGTCCTCCATGGGAGTGCTAGCTCACGCAGTCGGCTTCTGATGGCAGATCTGACTTGATCTCCTTCTTTGATTGGATTGGACCTTTTCAATGTTGAAGATGGATTAGAGGAGGATGCTAGATGGTGAAGAAAAATTAGATGAAGACTCTCTTCTCTTTGATTTTTCTCTCAGCCAAAAATCTAGAACAGTTCTAGATCTCTCACTCGAGAGGAGAACGGTCTCCTCTTTTGTTCACACCAAGGAAGATGGAAACCCATCCAAAGCTCATATCCCAAAGAAGGATTTTTGCCCAACTTTTTTTCTGATATCTCATGGTAAAAAGCTCTCTTAATTTGATATACAAAATTATGGTCTTTTTATGATTGTCGCACAAACCAAATAAGACAAGATAAGGGCTAGAGTTTGTTGCAATTCAAATCATTTTGAATTTCAATTTAACTCTAAATTTTTTTCACCCTTATTTAACTTGAAGATAGACTTATCAAAGAAAATTGGGCATAAAAATCAATTGAAAAGACTTCTTTTTCTCGTACACAATGGGCACCTTCAGAAACTACCAACATGTGGAAAAATATGGATAAGATTTTAAGTTGAAATTCAAATCAATATGAATTCAAATAAAAACCAACCAATTTTTATCCTTAATGGGTGACAAAAGAAAGATTATTTTCTAATTTTCTCACACACAAACTGATTTTGTGTGGTGAAAAAAGGTGTGAGACAATTTGGGTGGCGCAAGAGAGAGAATCTCACTCATTTGAGACTCTAGGGTTTAATTAATTGGATTTCTTTCAGACCCAATCCAATTAGACCCAAATAAAATATGATGAACCTAATATAATTAGGGCTCCTATAATTTCAATTAAATTTGATCAAATTGATAAATTAATTGAGCCATAGATCCAATCAAATCAGGATCATTTCTTTCTTATCGATTAGGTCATCTCATAACCTAATCAGAATTGACCTGATTGAATCCAATTCAATCAAACTTGATCCAGACTTTAATGCTCAATCAAATAGAGCTAATTAATGATCTAATCATTAATTAATCTTTCATTAATGATAGAGTCCAAGTCTAGTGGGACTCTTCTCTAGAGTCCCCATCAAGTGGGACTCTTCACTAGAGTCTCTGTCCGTTGGGACTCTTCAGATTAGCCATATGATCAGAGAGAAACTTCTAATGTATGTGACCCCATAGGTTCGCACCTAAGCCGGTAGCACAGGAACTGATTCATGTACCAATCAGAGTAATCATCTAGCAATGATTCTCGATGTCCGGATAGGTCGAATGTATTTAAAGCAACACTCAAGAATCTATTTGGATATAGTTACCATATAATTCATCCTTTTGACCCTTGATGCTAGGATAACTTAGAGTTTAAATAGTCAACTCTTAGCAATACATCCATTATATGTCTCAACCTGATAAACCCTGTGACTTTTCATAAGGATTGCCCTGGCCAAGGTCTTACTAAATTGAAATACAAAGTATTCTCTCCAATCTCTTGGAGTAGTCAATTCTATCTTGACTCATGCACTGACTTCATAAGTACTTGACTGTACCCAAAAATCTTTCAATTTTGAATTAGAAATTCAGATAGTCCGGTATCAAAGCACAGTGAGTTACTTGCAAATCATCGTGATGATCTCAGATCGGAGGGATACTGATATCCATATCCATTCAGAGTTACTCTTGACAGTAGAGTACTCCAGAGTTGGTCACATTCAGTAAAATATACTCCTATATTTTATCTGTATACTATACCAATGTCTCCATGCTCTTTGGTTAAGAGGCCAACCAACCTATATGGCACATAACGATCTACACTTGATATGTCTATCGTTCTAGTAATAGCATATCATTTGGTCATGAACTCATTTAAGGACTAAACAATAAATCTTCCTTTATCGATTTAAAATGGTCCTAAGGACTTTTATCATAACACAGAAGTTCGATGTAGAAGATAGACAAGCTTATGATAAAAATTATTAAATAAATATTTTATTAATTAACTCATATACAATTACATCAAATAACACAACCGTCAACAGGCTGACAATTAACTTTGAAACATATTTTCCAACAACTCTCACTTGTACTAAAACCAATCGGTATAGTATCATATACCCATCTTCATTTTGTGATCTTCAAACTCCTTTACCATAAGGGCTTTAGTTAATAGGTTGGCCAGGTTATCCTTTTCATCGATCTTCTGAAGGTCGATGTCATCTCGATCCACAATCTCTCGGACAAGGTGGTAGCGATGTAGAATATGCTTTGTCTACTGATGTGCCTTCGTTCTTTTGTCTGAGCTATGGCTCCAGTACTATCGCAATAAAGCAAAACTGGACCATTGATGGAGGATGCTACTCCAAGCTCGTTGATGAACTTTCTCAGCTATACAGCTTTCTTTGTAGCATTGGATGCCGCAATATACTCCACCTCGCAAATAGAATCAGTTATGGTGTGCTGCTTGAAACTTTTCTAGCAGACAGCTCCACCATTTAGAGTAAAGATGTATCCTGACATATTTTTGCTATCATCACAATCTGACTGAAAATTGAAATCAATGTATCCCATGAGTTTCAAGTCAGATTCTCCATAAACGAGTCACTAATCCTTAGTATTTCTCAAATACTTAAGGATAGTTTTTGCAACCTTCTAATAGTTCTCACCTAAATCTGATTGGTATCTGCTCACAACTCCTAGTGAGTATGCCACATCCGGTCTTATACATGTCATGGTGTACATTACAAAATCTACTATTGAGGCATATGAAATTCTACTCATATGCTCTCTCTCTTGAGGGGTTGTCGGACAATCCTTCTTCAAAAGAGAAATTCCATAGCCTATCAGAAGATAATCTTTTTTTAAAATTTTTCATGCTGAACCGTTTCAGCATAGTATCTATGTACGTTGATTGAAAGAGTCCAAGCAGCCTCTTAGATCTATCCCTATAGATCTTCATCCTTAGGATGTAGGCTACTTCTCCCAGATCCTTCATGGAGAATTGTGATGATAACCATATTTTTATTTTCTGTAATGCAGGGATATTATTCTCAATTAAGAGAATATCGTCCACATACAAAATAAGAAATATAATTACTGAACCATTAGCCCACTTATATATACAGGGTTCCTCTCCATTCTTAACGAAATCATACATTCTGATCACCTTATCAAAATGTATGTTCCAACTCCGAGATGCTTATTTCAATCCATAAATGGATCTTTGAAGCTTGCATACCTTAGACTCATCTATAGATGTGAACCCTTCAGATTACATCATATACACCTCTTCATTCAGTTCTCCATTTAGAAAAGCTAACTTCACATCTATTTGCTAGATTTCAGTCCAAGTATGTCGCTGTCGCAAGCATGATTCGAATGGACTTGAGTATTGCCATAGCAGAGAATATCTCATCATAATCAATACCATAATATTGATGATACCCCTTGGCAACCAGATGGACTTTATAGATCTCAACCTTTTCGTCTGTGCTCCTTTTCCTTTTGAAGACCCACTTACACCCTATGAGTTTTACCCCTTCAGGTGGATCAACCAATATCCACACATTGTTGATCTTCATGGACTTCATTTCAGATTTCATGGCTTCAAACCATTTCTCAGAGTCAGACCTCTGCATTGCATCTATATAGGTGACTGGATCCTCATTGTTCTCATCGAGCTCAACAGGATCTCCATCCCGAACCAAGAAATCTAGGTATTTGTCCGGTTGATACGGTACTCTACCAGATCGCCTTAAGGATGTTTGTATATTGGGCTCCAAATTTGATCTTATCAAATCTGATTCAAATTCAGTTACTGGTGTCGGTTCTTCTACCTGTCAAACTTTGTCAAGCTCGACTTTAGAGGCACTTGTTCCTTCACTAAGAAATTCTTTTTTCAAAAAATATACCTTACTGCTGACAAATATCTTTTATTCAGTAGGAAAGTAAAAGTAGTATCCTCTCATTTCTTTGGGGTACCCTACAAAATTATACTTTTCGGACCTAGGTCCGAGCTTGTCGGTTTGTAATCGTTTGACATGAGCCAGACACTCCCAGACCTTAAGGTAAGTAAGGTTCGGCCTACGTTTTGATCATATCTCATATGGTGTTTTACTAACTGACTTGCTCGAAATATTATTGAGCATAAAATGGGCTGTCTCAAGTGCATATCCCCAAAAGAAGATCGGCAGACTTGCAAACCCCATCATAGATCGAACCATATCCAATAAGGTTCGATTCTTTTTTCTGAGACACCATTATGCTGTGGTATCCCTGGAGGAGTTCATTATGAAAGAATCCTATTTTCTCCAAGATATGTCAAAAATTCATGAAAAATATATTCACCCCCTCGGTCAGATCGAAGAATTTTAATACATTTTTTAGTTTGTTTCTCTACTTCATTATGAAATTCTTTGAACATTTCAAATGATTCAGATTTATATTTCATCAAGTAGACATACCCATACGTAGATAGGTCGTTTGTGAACGTAATGAAATAGGTATACCCTCCCCTGGCATTAATATTTATAGGTCCACAAATATCATTATGTATGAAACCTAGAACTTCACTAGCTCATTCACCTTTTCCAGCAAAAGGTGACTTAGTCATCTTTCTAAGAAGATAAGACTCACAGATCGGTAATGATTCATAATCATTGATATTGAGGATACCCTCTTGTGCTAACCTATTTATCCTGCTTTTGTTAATATGATCGAGCCTACAATACCAAAGGTAGGCATCAGTGACATTATCTAACTTTGGATGTTTATTTAGAGTGTACATTACACTTATAGGTTGTGACAATACATAGATGCCATTTCTTAATTGTCCTCACATTATTGTAACATCATTCATAATGATATCACAATAATTATTTTTTATTGATAAATTATAACTATCTTTAGTCAAAAGATCAACAGAGATTATATTCATTAAAAAAGATAGACAATAGTGACAATCATTTAAAATGACACTATTAGACTTGAAAACAAGTTCGATGACTCTTAAAGCCCAGATTGAAACTTGACTTCCATCTCTTATATTTAGAAATCTCTCATCATTCTTAAATTTTCTACTAACTTGAAGTCTTTATAATGAATTACATATGTGAACTAGACTTCCGATATCCAATACCCAGGTAGTAGTGTCACATATGGAGAAATTACAAGGTGTTATCATATAAGCATCTTGATTAGTAACTAATTGCTCATTTCTCTTTAGCCTATTTGGGTCATAGTCTGCTTGACTCGATTTAGCCCTAAACTTTTTAGCTAGATTGGGCTCAAGACCATTATTCAACTTTTGATACTGGCTATCGAAGTTGGATCCAATAAGCTCATCACTGTCAAAAAGTGAGTGGAGCAATAAATTACTAACCATTTCTGAAAAGAAAGGAAAACATAGATCTAATTAGTATATGAATTAATCAAGCCTAAAGACATGGACTTTAGTCTAAAGGTTCTCTCACTATTTTATATAAATTGATAGCCTCTATCTCTAATTCAAAAAATTATCTTAATTCTTTAGTAGGTAATAGAATCCACACAGACTGCATACAGGCCCGAGTATGGCTCGGCCAATCCATATGCATCTATGGATAGGTTCTCAATCGATTATTTCTCTAAATAATTTTTAGTAATTAGTTTTGTCCTAGATTTTATTTCAATAGGCGATGGGCCTCCACTGAAAGTCCTAGTTAGGTCCAACCATTAACATGAATCTACTCAGTGATTCTAACTAATGAATAATCAGACTCGAGTATGGCTCAGCCAATCCAACCATTCATTAGATAGTACAATAGAGTCATCATATGATGAATAATAATTCTATCATTCAGAGAAACACTAGACGGATGGTGCCTGCAATGTCAATCAGAAATAATCAATCTATTATCATTCACCTTAATGGAAGGCCATGATCTAGTTATCACCATAACTAGCTCATTTTATGGACCTAATAATTTAGAGCATTTGGTTAACATAATTTATCAGAATTAAATATGTATACTAACTAATCTCAATCATCTCACTGACTTTACCAATTCAGATTAGAGTGGACTAGAAACAAGCAAGTCCAACTGACAAGTCATCAATCCTCTCACTGACTTCACCAAGTCATATCGAGGATAAAAACATATCAAACTAGGGACACCTAAATCAGTCAAACTGATTTTTTAGTAAGCATGGGTCAACCCTAATCATTAAGCGATCAGATCAAAACTGATTTATCATGTTGGCTAGGTAAGTGAGATCGGTGGGAGGGATATGCCTTTAACTCATCATAGACTCAATCTATACGAGTAGCTCCAAATTAATGACCATCGATCAAGACTGCCAAACTTACCTGAGATTCCAACTGGTTAATCAGTTTCAATTGGATCTACTTATGGATTTGGATTCGACCGTTGAGCTCAAGATCAAAGTCCATTTGAGTCTAATCAAAGACATGGACTCGACCAACTACAACTATTGTATTGGCTCTAGAGAAATTCTGATTTAATCTAATTTTTCTTCTTAGTCTATTTGATTTTTGATTCTAATCCTAGGTTTAATCCAATTAAGAGGATCTGATCAAGCAAATCCATAAACCCATCACCCATATTTTATGCGAATGATATTAGATCTTTAATTCATAATTCTAGATCTAATAGGTTTAACTTAATTCTCAAATAAATTTGAGATTATGGGTAGAGGTTTGGTATTCAAAAATAATTTTAAATTTTATAAAATATTTTTTTAATTAATTTTATGCACAATCATTTAGATCTGAAACTTGAATCGACTCACCTCTAGATTAAGCCTACTCATCACAATGGATCGACTAAGTTTCAAAACTTAGTTGACTCATTGATAATGAATTACTAATCATAATTTTCAATCTATAAGAATGAGTCAGCTCAATAGAAATTGAGCTGAAGAATCAGGATCTTGAGTCGATCCAAATAATACTGAGTCGACTTAACAAACGAACTACAATAATTATATTAATTTCAGATCAAAATAATTCTACATAAATAAAAATAAAATCAATCATAAATTATTTTAGAACTATTCTAAATATATTCATAATTCTAGATTTTATTTGTAAAGATTAGATGCAGCTACTTTTCATATAATATATTATATATACAATCTTAGGATTTTGAGAAAAATAAAGTTTTCTTTTCGCATTCATCTTCATGGGATATAGTCACAATGGCACCCCTATACATCATAAGAGGACTCACTTGAATGAAAAAAAGAGATATCTAATCTCTATTACCTTCTATAACTGGACGGCCTAGTGACAAATCCGATCCGATTACTTCGCTACTCAGATAATCTAATCTAAATAATTTAGATCTAATCTAAATTATTTTAAATCTGATTATTATATTTTGATCATATCAAAATTAGATAATAATCATCATAAATAAATTTTACATACTTAAAATTAAAATCAGATTTTATAAAGATAAGCACAAACTAAGATAACTTTTGCACTATAATGGCTAAACCTTACAGCAGGATAACTTAATATCAATTTATGCGATCAGATATAAATTTTAGATCTAAATATTATATATCAGATCTAATCTAAATTAAATTATAGATCTAAATACATATAATATCATGTCATATCGAACTGTGGCTCTGATACCACTAATGGGAAGCGTAGGGGTTTCATGCATGCATTTTAAAAATTTTTCAATGAAAGAATATTAGATTAAACTATTTAATCTATAAATTATTGAAAAGGGTGTAAGATTTTATGCATGAATTTTAAAATATTTTTAAAATATAATACAGTGGAATATGTAAATTAAATAATTTAATCTACAAATGCATGTAATCAAATTATTAAATCTGACAATTAGGACCTATAACATGTCATATTATATTTATAAATTAAAAAATAAAAGCTTTGGTATTGATCAAATCAATACCCTAGATCTGAAACAGTTTCAGATCTAAAATCGAGAACACATCTAGATAAGAGAAGAGATCAGATCTCTTACTGACATGCGGATCGAAAACTCTGTGGTTGATTTTTTTTATTATCTTTGGAGCCGCACATGTGTCCAGCCTCTATAGGTGATCCACACGAGGCTGCAACAAAATCAGAGGTTCGTCAAATGAAGATCCGCTCGAAGTGCTAGCTTCTTACAGATCCCTCCGGATGGTTAATCTAAAAAATATTCTTTGAATCTCTTGGATATTCCAAGAGATGAAGAATATGAGGAGGAATAAGGGATAAGTCAAACTCTTTGACCTCCCTAAAATCAAAAATAATCTATAAAAGAAAAAGGGTCCAAAGAGAAGATAGTTCTTCTCTTTCAGTACATCAACGATCGATGTCTCGAAAATATCTCTATGCTAGGACATAAGAAGACCTTCTTCTCTAGATATTTTTCTAACTTTCAAATCTTATGATATCTGATTTTTTTCATAAAAAAATCTCATGATTTATGGAGAAGAAGGGTTCTAAAATAAACCTTAAGAGAAGACCTTCTTTTCTTCTTCTTCTCTCATCAGAACATGATCAAATCATGTCCAAAATTAGATCACCATGCTCCAACTCATTGGAGCATGAATTCACCACGCCATCCCTTTTTCTCTCTCAAATTTTTATCACATAAAAATACAAAATAAAGAGAGAATAATTTGAAAAGAAAAACAATAAGAGAAAACAATCTTCTCTCTTACCTTTTGTTTCTACAAGACATCAACTTTTGATCTCTTGATAGAAGACTCTTCTCCAAGAAATTTGATGCCTCAAACCATTCATTCCATCCTCTTTCTCTCTTAATTTTATCACATAAAAAACACAAAAAACAAAGAGAGAATAATATGAAAGAAAAATAATGAGAGAAGACAATCTTTTCTCTTACCTTTTTTCTTTACAAGACATCAACTTTTGATCTCTTGATAGAGGACTCTCCTCCATGGATATTGGCACCTCAAACCACCCATGCCATTCTCTTATTCCTCTGGTTTTTTTATCTATTTTTCACCAGTTTTTGACTGCCTTTTGATGGCATATGGGCGGCACCAATTATATGTGGTAAACAAGGTCAAGAGACCTAGTCAAACAAGGAACTTATGGGGCGTCCAACTCTTGGATGCTCATAAAATTCATGGAAATCAGGATAAGATGCTTAAAAGGGGTGACAAAATGATAGGATAAGCTTGGAGAAAGTTGGCGTAAGAGGGGAGAGAGGAGTCCTTGTGAAGAGGGACTCTTTCAAACAAAGGAGATAAACCTAAACTAGTTTCCATAATAAACCAAATCACTTTTCATATTGAATCAAATCAAATCTGATTCAAATATCTAGAATAAGTGGTGTGAGATTACTTTTCTTAGATGTAGATATCATAGAAAAATATCTAAAAATTAATTAGTGGGCGTGGGCTTGAGATTTCTTAGTTGGCGCAAGAGAAGAGATGGAATCCTAGTCTAACTAGGATTCTTATGTAGACAAGGTCAAGCTCTTTGAACCCAATCCTAATTAATTACAACCTAATTAATGGTAATCCTAGTCTAACTAGAAGTCTAATTAAATCAAATTAAACCATATTTAATTCTGATTTAAATCCTAACTTAATTAGGAATTAGGTGCATACAAGTCCTAGTCGAACAGGGACTTGTTCTCCCTTGCAACTGGCTTATCCAATAAACTAATTAGACTTAATCCAATTAAATCCAAACTAATTCTAATTGAATTAAATTCAATTAGACTTGATTTTAGCTTAATTACTCAATCAGATTGAGCCAATTAGCAATCTAATTGCTAATGATCCTCCTGCAACACTTGCATTAGGTCAAACATCAATCACATTGATCGTTTAACCTTAAAACGATTCTCAATCATTGATTAATCATCTGATTAGGTTACAGCCTCTTATGTATGTGACCCTATAGATTCGAACCTAAGTCAGTAGCACAGAAACTAATTTTTGTACTAGTCGAAGTAACCATCTAGCAATGGTTCTTGATGTCCAGATAGGTCGAATATATGCAAAGCAACATTCTAAGAACCCTGATCGATGGTTACCGTATAATTCATCCTTTTGATCAATAATGCTCAAGACAACTTCGAGTATACTATCAACACTCATACAAGTCATCTTTATTATGTCTCAAAATTTTACAAATTTTGTGACTCCTCACGAGGATTACCTAGGCCTAGGTTTTGCTAAATTGAAACACAACGAGACATTCTCTTCCTGAAGTTAATCAGGAGTGGTCAATCCCATCTTAACTCACACACTGACTTCACAAGTACTTAACTATATCTAAAAATCTTTCAAACTTATATGAAAAATACAGGCAGTCCGACACCCAAGCACAATGAGTTGCTTGCAAGCCACCGTGGTGATCTTAGGTCGGAGGGACACTTGTACCCATTAACCTTAGCTAGCTACTCTTGATGGTAGAGTGTTATATTGATCACGTTTAGTGCAGATGTACTCCTATATCTCACCTGGATGCCATAACAGTGTCTTCACACCACTTAGTTACGAGGACAACCAACGCATATGGCATACAGCGTCCTACACTTGATAAGTTATCGTCCTTGTTAATAACTTATCATTTGGTCATGAATAATTTAAGAACCATCCGATAAATCCTCCTTTATCGATTGATTATGGTTCTAAGAACTTCATCATAATTTAGGAGTTCTTTTAAGGAAGATAGAACTTTTATGATGAACCTGCCAAATAACTATTATTATTAGATGATTCATATACTAATTCCAATCATCTACCACTTAGATGATTGGCTTTAGGACACATTTTTCAATAACTCTCACTTGTACTAAAGCCAATCAGAATGATATCAAATATCCTATCTTTCACTTGAGTTCGTAGAACTTCTTAGTTCCAAGGCCTTAGCAAATGGGTCGGTCAAGTTCTCCTTTTTCATCGATCTTCCAAAGATCGATGTCATCCTAATCTAAAATTAAAAGTGATAGCAATATAGAGTATACTGGTACTTCAATTTTTTAGCCAGATTTATGGCTCCAGTGCTACGATAGGACTGGACCATCGGTGGAGGGTGCCACTCCCAACCTGCTAATGAAGCTCAGCAACTACACAGCTTATATGGCAGCATCGTATACTACGATATACTCTACATCACTAACTTAGTAGGCTAAAGTATCCTGCTTGAAATCTTTCCAACAGATTACTCCTACAATTAGAGTATGATCTGACACTTTCTTGTGGTCATCTTGATCTGACTGAAATCGAAACATCCATATGTTTAAAGTCAGTATTTTCATGTTCGAGTCACTGGACTTAGTATTTTTTAAATACTTAAGGATTGTCAATACAATCTTTCAGTGGTTCTTACTTAGATCAGACTCGTATCTGCTCACTACCATTAGTGAGTATGCCATATCTGACCTTGAACATGGAGAAATTAGATGACACTCAAACCTTTATTCTTTGCAATGCTGGAATGACATTCCCGATTAAGAGAATTTCATAAATAGACAAACAAGGAATAACACTACAGAATATTTTGCCCACTTATAAATACAGGGTTCCTCTTTGTTCATAACAAAGACTTATGTTCAAAATATATGTTCCAACTCTGGGATAATAGCGAAACAGGCTTTATAGGTCTCCACCTTGCCGTCTGCGCTACTCTGATTCTTTTGAAAAATTCATTCACACCCAATGGGTTTTATCCCTTCAGGTGAATCATCTAGCATCCATACACTATTGATTTTCATGGACTTCAATTTGAATTTAATAGCTCCAAGCCACTTCTCAGAGTTAGACCACTGCATTGCATCCCTATAAGTGATCGGATCCTTGTTAATCTCATCGAACTCAATAGGATTGCCATCCCAGACCTAGACACTGAAGTGTCTGTCCAGCTAATGCAGTACTCTACCAGATCTCCTTAAAGGTGTTACTTTAATGGGCTTCGAGTTTGATCTAATCAAATCTAGTTCTGTAGGTTTACTAGATTTTTCTACCAGTCAAACTTTCAAGTTCAACTTGATAGGCATCAGTTCCTTCTCTAAGGAACTTCTTTCCAAAAGGAATGATCTACTGCTGATGAGCATCTTATGTTCTTCAGCATGATAGAATTAGTAACCCTTAAACACCTATTGGACCAAGAACCAAGTTTATCTATATGCAAACCTTTGACATAGGCCGATCAACTCCAAACCCAAAGGTGAGAGAGTCTAAGTCTATGCCCGATCCATATCTCATATGCAATCTGCACAACAGACTTACTCAATATATTTTTAGAGTAAAACAGGTAATCACACAAGAGCACAATCTTAAAACAGGCAGAGAAGTGAACCCTATCATGGATTGAACCATGTCTAACAAAGTTCAACTTGTCCTTTCAGATACACTGTGTTCCAAAAAAGAATCTACTGAGAGAGAATCCAATTCTCTCCTAGATATGTCACAAACTCACTGGATAAGTATTCGCCTCCTCGATCTGATCGAAGAGTTCAAACACCTTATCCAGTTTGTTTCAATCTTTCATTATTGAATTATTTAAACATTTCAAATGATTCAGCCCAGATGCACCCATGCCCAGATAGGTCGTCTGTAATGAAATATTAATATCTTCCTCTGGCACTTAAGTTCACAGGTCCACATACATCATTATATAAGAGACTTAAAACTTTATCAGCTCCCTCACCTTTTTCATTAAAAGGTGACTTTGTCATCTTTCAAGAAGACAAGACTCACAGGCTATCAATGATTCACAATCATTGATGTCAAGGTTTTCCTCTTAAGCTAATCTATTTATCCTGTTCTTGTCATGGTGACTAAGCCTATAATGCCAAAGATAGACATTCATGACGTTATCTAATTTGCGAGTGTACATTATACTTAACAGACTGTGTAAATGTTAAATATCATTTTCTTATTGTCCACGTATTATTGTAACATTATTCATAATAATATCACAATAATCTTCCTTTATTAATGAATGATGATCATCTTTGGCCAAAAGGCCAACAAAGATTACATTCATTATAAACAATGGATAATAGTAACAATTACTCTAAATGATAATATTTGAAAATATGCTCTACAATTCCTAAAGTTAGGATTGGAAAAAGACTTTCACCCATAACATTCAAAAAATTTTCACCATTTTCAAACATTCCACTTACTTGTAGTCCTAGCAATAAATTGCATAAGATCATGGTATCTAATACCTAAGTAGAATTACATAGAGAAACTTTAAGGTGTTATTATATAACATCCTTGATGAGCAACTCTTGCTCCTTTCTCTTATTCAGTCTATTATGATCAAGGGAAGCAAGACAATTCTTCTTCCTATGACCCTGCTTCTAGTAGAAGCAACATGCCTGATTTGGATCTATTTTGGACTAACTATTTTGACTGAACTAAGAAGCCCCAATACAAACCCATTCGTACTGCTGAACCAAATTCAACTTTCGATACTAATTAACAAAATTCGATTCCATAAGTCATCACTGTCTAACAGCGATTGGAGCAATTAAGGTTTAGCCTTATTTTGAGAAAAGAGAACAATGACCTAATGTATATGAATTATTTTAAGCCTAGAGACTTGGACTTTAGTCTCAAGGTTCTTCCACTATTTTATTCAAATTGGTAGCCTCTACCTCCAATTCAAAAAATTACTTTAATTTTCTAGTAGGTACTAGAATCCACATAGACTACCACAAGCCCGACTTTGGTCGGCCAACCCATCTGCATCACGGGTAGGTTCATTAACCAATTGTTTCTCCAAATAACTTTTAGTAATTTAATTTTGCCTCAAAAACCTAATCAGTAGGCTTTGGCCTCCACTATAAGGATCCGATTAGGTCCAACCATTAACATGACCATACTTGGTGCATCTAACCAACGAATGATAAAGTCCAACTTTGGTTGGCTCACCTAACCACCATTAGAGAGACACTTCCAAGTCGTTATATGATGAGTGATAATTTCATTAGTCAACAAGCACCAGACCTTTGGGTCTGCAATGATTATTGAGTTAATGGACTCATTATTAAAATACCTTAATGGAAGGCTATGACTCAGTTATCTCCATAACTTTATCATTTTAAGGACCTAATAATTTTAGAGAATTTAAAATTATTAGTGATTTAAGGATAGAAAAGATATGGACCAATTTGCTCCCACTGACTTCACCAAGTCAAGTCCTCCCACTGACTTCTCAAGTCATTAACAAGGACTAGGATCAAATTTGGTCCATGGACACCTAGATCAGTCTCACTGAATGAAATCAGACTCACTGATTTTCTATGTGACATGAGTTAGCACGAATCAATGAGCAACCTAATCAAGACCTGATTAACCACATTGGCCAGGTAAGTATGATCGGTGGGAGGGACTGCCAAAGCTTGCCTGAGACACCATAAGAAATGGCCAGGTAAGTGGGCTTCCAATTAAAAACCACCGGTTAGGTTTAACTTAGACACCAACTGGTTTATCAATTTTGATTTGGTTTGCCTAAAGACTCGAGCTCAGTCGCTGAGCCACGATCAGCGTTCATTTATTAGATATATGGACTTTGATCAACTACAACTATTGAAGTGATCTATAGAAATGACCTAATCCTAATTAACTTTTAATTAGATTTAATCAATTTTTTAACTTAGTCCATATTTAATCTAACCCTAGGTCTAACTCAGTTAATGACCTGATCAAAGCTAACCCATTACCCTTTAACCCATGTTTTATGAAATTATCTTAGGATCTTTAAATCACAAACCTAGATCCTAAACAATCACTTAATTCTTTTAATTAAGTTCATGGCTGAGGGTTGGGGTTCGACATTTTGAAATCCATTTTCAACTTTTGAAAGGTTTAATACAATCTAGTGTTGTTTCACGAAATAGGTCAACTCATTTCAAAAATGGGTCAGCTTATTTCACTAACAAATACTAATAATTAAAAATAGTCAGAAAAATAATTGAGCCAACTTTTCAGTCAAGCTGGATTGCTGGTCGAGCAAGCCCGATAAGCAAACAGAACCTTCATAAGATCCTGTTCTTGGCTAATTTTAATCTATATACATTACATAAAATTTTATGAAATAAAATAGACCTAATCTAAAATGCTCATGATAAGATTTATTTAAACTCTTTTAAATTTTCTAGATCGCAACGTACTAGGACAACCTTTGCACTGTAAGGGGTAAACCTTACAGCAAGACAACTTACAGTCCATGCGATCATTATTTTATTTTTTTAAATTTATTTTCACACAATCATGAACATATTATAAAAGAACCTAGAAGCTCCGATACCACTATTGGAAAGAGTGCAGGGTTTTATGCATGAATTTTAAAATATTTTTGAAATATAATACAGTGAAACATGTAAATTAAATAATTTAATCTATAAATATATGTAATCAAATTATTAAACTCTATAATTAGGACCTATAACATGTCATATAGTATTTAAAAATTAAAAAATAAAAGCTTTGGTATTGATCAAATCAATATCCTAGATCTGAAATAGTTTCAGATCTAAAACCTATATCATATCTAGAGAAGAGAAGAGATCAGATCTCTTACCTTCATATGGGTCGAACTTCATGATTGATTTTCTTTGTTGTCTTTGGAGCCACACACATGTCCGACCTCTACAGGTAATCCATACGAGGCTGCAACAAAATCAAAGGTTCATCGAATGAAGATCCGCCCAAAGTGCTAGTTTCTTGCAGATCCCTCCAGATCGTTAATCAAAAAAATATTCTTTGAATCTCTTGGATATTCCAAGAGATGAAGAATATGAGGAAGAATAAGGGAGAAGTCAAACTCTTTGACCTCCTAAAAATCAAAAATAATCTGGAAAAGAAAAAGGGTCCTAAGAGAAGATAGTTCTTCTCTTTCAGTACATCAACGATTGATGTCCCGAAAATATCTCTATGCTAGGACATGAGAAGACCTTCTTCTCTAGATGTTTCCCTAACTTTCAAATCTTATGATATCTAATTTTTCTCATAGAAAAGTCTCATGATTTATGGAGAAGAAGGGTTCTAAAATAAACCTTAAGAGAAGACCTTCTTTTCTTCTTCCTCTCTCATCAGAACATGATCAAATCATGTCCAAAATTAGATCACCATGCTCCAACTCATTGGAGCATGAATTCACCATGCCATCCCTCTTTCTCTCTCAAATTTTTATCACATAAAAACATAAAATAAAGAAAGAATAATCTGAAAAGAAAAATAATAAGAGAAAACAATCGTCTCTCTTACCTTTTGTTTCTACAAGACATCAACTTTTGATCTCTTGATAGAAGACTCTTCTCCAAGAAATTTGATGCCTCAAACCACCCATTCCATCCTCTTTTTCTCTCAGATTTTATCACATAAAAAACATAAAAAACAAAGAGAGAATAATATGAAAGAAAAATAATGAGAGAAGATAATCTTTTCTCTTACCTTTTTTCTTTACAAGACATCAACTTTTGATCTCTTGATAGAGGACTCTCCTCCATGGATATTGGTGCCTCAAAACACCCATGCCATCCTCTTTTTACTCTGGTTTTTTTATCTATTTTTCACCAATTTTTGACTGCCTTTTGATGGCATATGGGCGGCGCCAATTATATGTGGTAAACTAGGTCAAGAGACCTAGTCAAACAAGGAACTTATGGGGCATCCAACTCTTGGATGCCCCCTCCCTCATAAAATTTGTGGAGATTAGGATAAGATGCTTAAAAGGGATGGCAAAATGATAGGATAAGCTTGGGGAAAGTTGGTGCAAGAGGGGAGAGAGGAGTCCTTGTGAAGAGGGACTCTTTCAAACAAAGGAGATAAACCTAAACCAGTTTCTATAATAAACCAAATCACTTTCCATATTGAATCAAATCAAATCTGATTCAAATCTCTAGAACAAGTGGTGTGAGATTACTTTTATTAGATATGGATATCATAGAGAAATATCAAAAAATTAATTAGTGGGCATGGGCTTGAGATTTCTTAGTTGGTGCAAGAGAAAAGATGGAATCCTAGTCTAACTAGGATTCTTATGTAGACTAGGTCAAGCTCTTTGAACCCAATCCTAATTAATTGCAATCTAATTAATGATAATCCTAGTCCAACTAGGAGTCTAATTAAATCAAATTAAACTATATTTAATTCTGATTTAAATCCTACCTTAATTAAGAATTAGGTGCATACAAGTCCTAGTCGAACAGGGATTTGTTCTCCCTTGCAACCGGCTTTTCCAATAAATCAATTAGACTTAATCCAATTAAATCCAAACTAATTCTAATTGAATCAAATTCAATTAGACTTGATCTCAGCCTAATTGCTCAATCAGATTGAGCCAATTAGCAACCCAATTGCTAATGATTTTCCTGCAATACTTGCATTAGGTCAAACATCAATCACATTGATCGTTTAACCTTAAAATGATTCTCAATCGTCGATTAACCATCTAATTAGGTTACAACCTCTTATGTGTATGACCCTATAGGTTCGAATCTAAGTCAGTTGCATAGGAACCAATTTTTATACTAGTCGAAGTAACCATCTAGCAATGGTTCCTGACGTCCAGATAGGTCGAATGTATGCAAAGCAATATTCTAAGAACCCTGACTGATGGTTACCATATAATTCATCCTTTTGATCAATAATACTCAAGATGACTTCGAGTATGCTGTCAACACTCATACAAGTCATCTCTATTGTGTCTCAAAATTTTGCAAATTTCGTGACTCCTCATGAGGATTACCCAGGCCTTAATCAGGAGTGGTCAATCCCATCTTGACTCACACACTGACTTCACAAGTATTTGACTGTATCCAAAATTCTTTCGAAAGTATATTAAAAATATAGGTAGTCTGGCACCAAAGCACAGTGAGTTGCTTGCAAGTCACCATGGTGATCTCAGGTCAGAGGGATACTTTTATCGATTGGCCTTAGCTAGCTACTCTTGACAGTAGAGTATTACATTGGTCACGTTCAGTGCAGATGTACTCCTACATCTCACCTGGATGCCATACTAGTATCTCCACACCACTTGGTTACGAGGACAACCAACGCATATGGCATACAGCATCCTACATTTGATAAGTTATCATCCTTGTTAATAACTTATCATTTGGTCATGAACAATTTAAGAACCATCTGATAAATTCTCCTTTATTGATTGATTGTGGTTCTAAGGACTTCATCATAATTTAGGAGTTCTTTTAAGGAAGATAAAACTTTTATAATGAACCTGCCAAATAACTATTATTATTAGATAATTCATATACTAATTCCAATCATCTACCACTTAGATGATTAGCTTTAGGACATATTTTCCAACAACTTCCACTTGTACTAAAGCCAATCAGAATGATATCAAATATCCTATCTTCCACTTGAGTTCGTAGAACTTCTTAGTTCTGAGGCCTTAGCAAATGGGTTGGTCAAGTTCTCCTTTTTCATCGATCTTCCAAAGATCGATGTCACCCTGATCTAAAATCAAAAGTGATAGCAATACAGAGTATGCTGGTACTGCGGTTCTTTAGCCAGATTTATGGCTCTAGTGCTATGATAGGACTGGACCATCGGTGGAGGGTGCCACTCCCAACCTGCTAATGAAGCTTAGCAACTACACAGCTTACATGGCAGCATCATATGCTACGATGTACTCTACATCACTAACTTAGTAAGCTAAAGTATCTTGCTTGAAACCTTTCCAACAGATTGCTCCTACAATTAGGGTATGATCCGACACTTTTCTGTTGTCATCTTGATCTGACTGAAATCAAAACATCCATATGTTTAAAGTTAGTATTTTCATGTTTGAGTCATTGGATCTTAGTATTTTCCAAATACTTAAGGAATGTCAATACAATCTTCCAGTGGTTCTTACTTAGATCAGACTGGTATCTGCTCACTACCATTAGTGAGTATACCATATCTGATCTTGAATATGGAGAAATTAGATGACACCCAAACTTTTATTCTTTGCAATGCTGGAATGCCATTTCCGATTAAGAAAATTTTATCCACAAACAAATAAGGAATAACACTATAGAACATTTTGCCCACTTATAAATGCAGGGTTCCTCTTTGTTCATAACAAAAACTTATAGTCAAAATGTATGTTCCAACTCTGGGATAATAACGAAATGAGCTTTATAGGTCTCCACCTTCCCATCTGCGCTACTCTGATCCTTTTGAAAAATCCATTCACACCCAATGGATTTTATCCCTTCAGGTAAATCATCTAGTGTCCATACACTATTGATTTTCATGGACTTCAATTTGGATTTAATGGCTCCAAGCCACTTCTCAGAGTTAGGCCACTGCATTGCATCCCTATAGGTGATCTGATCCTTGTTAATCTCATCGAGCTCAACAAGATTGCCGTCCCAGACCTAGACACTAAAGTGTCTGTCTGGCTAATACGATACTCTACCAGATCTCCTTAAAGGTGTTACTTTAATGGGCTTCAAGTTTGATCTAATCAAATTCGGCTCTGTAGGTTTACTAGATTATGTCGGTTCATTTTCTACCAGTCAAACTTTCAAGTTCAAGTTGATAGGCAGCAGTTCCTTCTCTAAGGAACTTCTTTTCAAAATAAATGTCCTACTACTGATGAGCATCTTATGTTCTTCAGCATGATAGAATTAGTAACCCTTAAACAACTATTAGACCAAGAATCAAGTTTATCTGTATGCAAACCTTTGACATAGGTCGATCAACTCCAAACCCAAAGGTGGGAGAGTCTAGGTCTATGCCCGATCCATATCTCATATAGAATTTGCACAACAGACTTACTCAGTATATTTTCAGAGTAAAATAGATAATTACACAAGAGCACAATCCTGAAACAGGCAGAGAAGTGAATCCTATCGTGGATTGAACCATGTCTAACAAAGTTCAACTTCTCCTTTCAGATACACTGTGTTTCGAAAAGAAATCCACTGAAAGAGAATCTAATTCTCTCCTAGATATGTCACAAACTCACTGGATAAGTATTCGCCTCCTCGATCTGATCAAAGAGTTATAACACCTTATCCAGTTTGTTTCAATCTTTCATTATTGAATCATTTGAACATTTCAAATGATTCAGCCCAGACGCACCCATGCCCAAATTGATTGTCTATAATGAAATCTTAATATCTTCCTCTGGCACTTAAGTTCACAGGTCCACATACATCACTATGTAAGAAACTTAGAACTTTATCAGCTCCCTCACCTTTTCCATTAAAAGATGACTTTGTCATCTTTCAAGAAAATAAGACTCACAGGCTATCAATGATTCACAATCATTGATGTCAAAATTTTCCTCTTAAGCTAATCTATTTATCCTGTTCTTGTCAAGGTGACTAAGCCTATAATGCCAAAGATAGACATTCATGACATTATCTAACTTGGGAGTGTGCATTACACTTAACAGGCTGTGTAAATGTTAAATGTCAATTCCTTATTGTCCATGTATTATTGTAACATTATTCATAATAATATCACAATAATCTTCCTTTATTAATGAATGATGATCATCTTTGGTCAAAAAGCCAACAAAGATTACATTCATTATAAACAATGGACAATAGTAACAATTACTCTAAATGATAATATTTGAAAATAAGCTCTACAATTCCTAAAGTTAGGATTGAAATAAGACTTCCATTCCTAACATTCAAAAATTTCTCACCATTTTCAAACATTCCACTTACTTGTAGTCCTAGCAATAAATTGCATAAGATCATGGTATCTAATACCTAGGTAGTGAAATTACATAGAGAAACTTTAAGGTGTTATTATATAACATCCTTGATGAGCAACTCTTGCTCCTTTTTCTTATTCAGCCAATTATGGTCAAAGGAAGCAAGACAATTCTTCTTCCTATGACCCTGCTTCTAGTAGAAGCAACATGCCTGATTTGGATCTATTTTGGACTAACTATTTTGACTGGACTAAGAAGCCCTAATACAAACCCATTCGTACTGCTGAACCAAATTCAACTTTTGATACTAATTAATGAAGTTGTGTCCCATATGTCATCACTGTCTAACAACAATTGGAGCAATTAAGGTTTAGCCTTATTTTGAGAAAAGAGAACAATGACTTAATGTATATGAATTATTTTAAGCCTAGAGACTTGGACTTTAGTCTCAAGATTCTCCCACTATTTTATTCAAATTGGTAGCCTCTACCTCCAATTCAAAGAATTACTTTAATTTTTTAGTAGGTACTAGAATCTACATAGACTACACACAAGCTCGACTTTGGTCAGCCAACCCATCTGCATCTACGGGTAGGTTCATTAACCAATTATTTTTTCAAACAACTTCTAGTAATTTAATTTTGCTTTAGAAATCTAATCAGTAGGCTTTGGCCTCCACTGTAAGGATCCTGTTTGGTCCAACCATTAACATGACCATAATTGATGCATCTAACCAATGAATGATTAAGTCCAATTTTGGTTGGCTCACCTAACCACCATTAGAAAGATACCTCCAAGTCCTCATATGATGAGTGATAATTCCATTAGTCAACAAGCACCAGGCCTTTGGGTCTGCAATGATTATTGAGTTAATGGACTCATTATCAAAATACCTCAATGGGAGGCTATGACTCAGTTATCTCCATAACTTTGTCATTTTAAGGACCTAATAATTTTAGAGAATTTAAAATTATTAGTGATTTAAGGATAGAAAGGACATAGATCAATTTGCTCCCACTGACTTCACCAAGTCAAGTCCTCCCACTGACTTCTCAAGTCATTAACAAGGACTAGGATCAAATTTGATCCATGGGCACCTAGATCAGTCTCACTGAATGAAATCAGACTCACTGATTTTCTATATGACATGGGTTAACACGAATCAATGAGCAACCTAATCAAGACCTGATTAACCACAATGGCCAGGTAAGTATGATCGGTGGGAGGGTCTGCCAAAGCTTGCCTTAGACACCATAAAAAATGGCCAGGTAAGTGGGCTCCCAATTAAAAACCACCAGTCAGGTTTACCTTAGACACCAACTGGTTTATCAGCTTTGATTTGGTTTGCCTAAAGACTTGGGCTCAGCCGCTGAGCCATGATCAATGTCCATTTATTAGATATATGAACTTTGATCAACTATAACTATTGAAGTGATCTATAGAAATGACCTAATCCTAATTAACTTTTAATTAGGTTTGTCAATTTCTTAACTTAGTCCATATTTAATCTAACACTAGGTCTAACCCAGTTAATGACCTGATCAAAGCTAACCCATTACCCTTTAACCCATGTTTTATGAAATTATCTTAGGATCTTTAAATCACAAACCTAGTTCCTAAACAATCACTTAATTCTTTTAATTAAGTTCATGGCTGAGGGTTGGGGTTCGGTATTTGGAAATCCATTTTCAACTTTTGAAAGGTTTAATACAATCTAGTGTTGTTTCACTAAATAGGTTGACTCATTTCAAGAATGGGTTGGCTTATTTCACTAACAAATACTAACAATTAAAAACAGTCAGAAAAATAATTGAGCCAACTTTTCAGTCAAGCTGGATTGCTGGTCGAGCAGACCCGATAAGCAAACAGAACCTTCACAAGATCCTATTCTTGGCTGATTTTAATCTATGTACATTACATAAAATTTTATGAAATAAAATAGATCTAATCTAAAATATTCATGACAAGATTTATTTAAACTCTTTTAAATTTTCTAGATCGCAACAAACCAGGACAACCTTTGCACTGTAAGAGGTAAACCTTACAGCAGGACAACCTATAGTCCGTGCGATCATTATTTTATTTTTTTAAATTTATTTTAATACAATCATGAACATGTTATAAAAGAACCTAGATGCTCTGATACCACTGTTGAAAAGGGTGCAGAATTTCATGCATAAATTTTAAAATATTTTTGAAATATGATGCAGCGAAACATGTAAATTAAATAATTTAATCTACAAATATATGTAATCAAATTACTAAATTTTATAATTAGGACCTGTAACATATCATATTATATTTATAAATCAAAAAATAAAAGCTTTGGTATTCATCAAATCAATACCCCAGATCTAAAACAGTTTCAGATCTAAAACCTAGATCACATCTAGATAGGAGAAGAGATCAGATCTCTTACCTTCATGCGGATCAAAAACTTTGTGATTGATTTTTTTTATTGCCTTTAGAGCCACACATGCATCCGGTCTCTATAGATGATCTACACGAGGCTGCAACAAAATCAGAGGTTTGTCGAACGAAGATCCGCTCGAAGAGCTAGCTTCTTGCAGATCCCTCCGGATGGTTAATCTAAAAAATATTCTTTGGATCTTTAGGATATTCCAAGAGATAAAGAATATGAGGAGGAATAAGGGAGAAGTCAAACTCTTTGACCTCCCTAAAATCAAAAATAATCTGTAAAAGAAAAAGGGTCCTAAGAGAAGACAGTTCTTCTCTTTCAGTACATCAACGATTGATGTCCCGAAAACATCTCTATGCTAGGACATGAGAAGACCTTCTTCTCTAGATATTTTCCTAACTTTCAGATCTTATGATATCTGATTTTTCTCATAGAAAAATCTCATGATTTATGGAGAAGAAGGGTTCTAAAATAAACCTTAAGAGAAGACCTTCTTTTCTTCTTCTTCTCTCATCAAAATATGATCAAATCATGTCCAAAATTAGATCACCATGCTCCAACTCATTGGAGCATGAATTCACCATGCCATTCCTCTTTCTCTCTCAAATTTGTATCATATAAAAACACAAAATAAAGAGAGAATAATCTGAAAAAAAAATAATAAGAGAAAACAATCTTCTCTCTTACCTTTTGTTTCTACAAGACATCAACTTTTGATCTCTTGATAGAAGACTCTTCTCCAAAGAATTTGATACCTCAAACCACCCATTCCATCCTCTTTCTCTCTCAAATTTTATCACATAAAAAATACAAAAAATAAAGAGAGAATAATATGAAAGAAAAATAATGAGAGAAGACAATCTTTTCTCTTACCTTTTTTCTTTACAAGACATCAACTTTTGATCTCTTGATAGAGGACTCTCCTCCATGGATATTGGTGACTCAAATCACCCATGCCATCCTCTTTCTACTCTGGTTTTTCTATCTATTTTTCACCAATTTTTGACTGCCTTTTGATGTCATATGGGCGGTGCCAATTATATGTGGTAAACTAGGTCAAGAGACCTAGTCAAACAAGGAACTTATGGGGTGTCCAACTCTTGGATGCCCCCTTCCTCATAAAATTTGTGGAGATCAGGATAAGATGCTTAAAAGGCGTGAAAAAATGATAGGATAAGCTTGGGGAAAGTTGGTGCAAGAGGGGAGAGAGGAGTCCTTGTGAAGAGGGACTCTTTCAAACATAGGAGATAAACCTAAACCAGTTTCCATAATAAACCAAATCACTTTCCATATTGAATCAAATCAAATCTGATTCAAATCTCTAGAATAAGTGGTGTGAGATTATTTTTCTTTGATGTGGATATCATAGAAAAATATTTGAAAATTAATTAGTGGGCATGGGCTTGAGATTTCTTAGTTGGCGCAAGAGAAGAGATGGAATCCAAGTCTAACTAGGATTCCTATGTGGACTAGGTCAAGCTCTTTGAACCCAATCCTAATTAATTACAACCTAATTAATGATAATCTTAGTCCAAATAGGAGTCTAATTAAATCAGATTAAATCATATTTTATTTTAATTTAAATCCTAACTTAATTAGGAATTAGATGCATACAAGTCCTAGTCGAACAGAGACTTGTTCTCCCTTGCAACTGACTTATCCAATAAACTAATTAGATTTAAACTAATTAAATCTAAACTAATTTTAATTGAATTAAATTTAATTAGATTTGATCTGAGCCCAATTGCTCAATCAGATTGAGCCAATTAGCAATCCAATTGCTAATGATCCTCCTGCAACACTTGCATTAGGTCAAATATCAATCACATTGATCGTTTAACATTAAAATGATTCTCAATCATCGATTAACCATCTGATTAGGTTACAACTTCTTATGTATGTGACACTATAGGTTCGAACCTAAGTCGGTAGCATAGAAACCAATTCCTGTACCAGTCGAAGTAACCATCTAGCAATGGTTCCCGACGTCCAGATAGGTCGAATGTATGCAAAGCAACATTCTAAGAACCCTAACGCATGGTTACCGTATAATTCATTCTTTTGACCAATAATGCTCAAGACAATTTTGAGTATGCTGTCAACACTCATACAAGCCATCTCTATTGTGTCTCAAAATTTTGCAAATCCCGTGACTCCTCACGAGGATTACCCAGGCCTAGTTTTGCTAAATTGAAACACAGCGAGACATTCTCTTCCTGAAGTTAATCAGGAGTGATCAATCCTATCTTTACTCACACACTGATTTTACAAATACTTGACTATACCCAAAAATCTTTCAAACTTATATTAAAAATACAGGTAGTCCGGCACCAAAGCATAGTGAGTTGCTTGCAAGTCACCGTGGTGATCTCAGGTCAGAGGGACACTTATACCCATTGGCCTTAGCTAGCTACTTTTGATAGTAGAGTGTTACATTGATCATGTTCAGTATAGATGTACTCCTACATCTCACCTAGATATCATACCAGTGTCTCCATACCACTTGGTTATGAGGACAACCAACGTATATGGCATACAGCGCCCTACACTTGATAAGTTATCGTCTTTGTTAATAACTTATCATTTGGTCATGAATAATTTAAGAACCATCCGATAAATCCTCTTTTATCGATTGATTGCGGTTCTAAGAACTTCATCATAATTTAGGAGTTCTTTTAAGGAAGATAGAACTTTTATGATGAACCTGTCAAATAACTATTATTATTAGATAATTCATATACTAATTCCAATCATCTACCACTTAGATGATTGGCTTTAGGATTTATTTTTTAACATAAATACATGCATAAGATTTAATCTTAAAACTTCTATAAATGGATCGATGATATAAATTTATATGCATAAAAATTTGAATCTAAAATGACAAGCATGTGTACCAAAAACTGTATTTAGTAATAGATCTAATCTACCATTTTTAGGGTTCTGAACCCAATACCTGAGTGTGGATAGTTGAACTCTATAATAGAGAATATAGATCTGATAGTTCTCTCTGATTGCTTATAGCTGCATAAGCATCCAGCCTCTACGGATGTCCACATGAAGCCCCTCGAACCGATCAGCCCTCCAAGGGAGTGCTAACTCGTGCAGTCGACTTCTGATGGCAGATCTGACTTGATCTCCTTCTTTGATCACCTCAGACCTTTCTAATATCGAAGATGGATTAGAGGAGGATGCTGGATGGTGAAGAAAAATTAGATAAAGATTCTCTTCTCTTTGATTTTTCTCTCACCCAAAAATCTAGAATAGTTCTAGGTCTCTCACCTGAGAGAGAACAGTCTCCTCTTTTGTTCACACCAAGAAAGATGAAAACTGACCCAAAAATCACATCCCAAAGAAGGATTTTCATCCCACTTTCTCTTTGATATCTCACGATGAAAATCTCTCTTAATTTGGCGCACAAAATTGTGGCCTTTTTATGATTGTCGCACAAACCAGATAAGACAGGATAAGGGTTGGAGTTTGTTGCAATTCAAACTATTTTGAATTTTAATTTAACTCCAACTTTTTCTCACCTTTATATAACTTAAAGAGGGACTTATCAAAGAAAATTAGGTATAAAAATTAATTAGAAAGACTTCTTTTTCTCATACACAATGGGCCCCTTTAGAAACTGCCAACGTGTGGAAGGATATGGATAAGGTTTTAAGTTGAAATTCAAATCAATTTGAATTCAAATAAAAACTAACCAATTCTTATCCTTAATGGGTGACAAAAGAAGGATTATTTTTTTATTTTTTTATATACAAACTAATTTTGTATGGTGAGAAAAGGTGTGAGATAGTTTGTGTGGTGTAAGGAAGAGAATCCTACTTATTTCGGACTCTAGGATTTAACCAATTAGATTTCTTTTAAATCCAATCCAATTAGACCTAAATAAAATATGGTGAACCTAATCTAATTAGGCTCCTATAATCTCAATTAAATTTGATCAAATCAATAAATTAATTAAGCTACAGATCTATTCAAATCAGGATCATTTCTTCCATACCGATTAGGTCATCTCACAACCTAATCAGACTTGATCTGATTGAGTTCAATTATATCAAACTTGATCCAGACTTTAATACTTAATCAAATTAAGCTAATTAATGATCTAATCACTAATTAATCTTTCATTAATGATAGAGTCCAAGTCTAGTGGGACTTCTCTCTAGAGTCCCTGTCCAATGGGACCTTCGTCAGAGTCTCCATCCACTGGGACTCTTCAGATTAGCCATGTGATCAGAGAGAAACTTCTAATGTGTACAACCCTATAGGTTCGAACCTAAGTCGGTAGCACAGAAACTGATTCCTGTACCAATCAGAGTAACTATCTAGCAATGGTATCCAACGTCCGGATAAGTCGAATGTATGCAAAGCAACACTCAAGAATCTATTTGGATATAGTTACCATATAATTCATCTCTTTGACCCTTAATGCTAGGATGACTTAGAGTTTAAACTGTCAACTCTTAATAGTACATCCATTATGTGTCTCAACCTGATAAATCCTGTGACTCATCACAAGGATTGTCTTGGCCAAGGTCTTACTAAATTGAAACACAAAGCATTCTCTCCAATCTCTTGAAATGGTCAATTCCATCTTGACTCATGTACTGACTTCACAAGTACTTGACTGTACCCAAAAACCTTTTGATTTTGAATTAAAAATTTAAGTAGTCTAGCACCAAAGCACAGTGAGTTGCTTGCAAGTCACTGTAGTGATCTCAGGTCGGAAGGACACTGATACCCATATCCTTTTAGAGTGACTCTTGATAGCAGAGTGCTTCGAAGTTGGTCATGTTCAGTAAAATGTACTCTTATATTTTATCTGCATGCCATACCAGCATCTCCACGCTCCTTGATTAAGAGGTCAACCAACCTATATGGCACACAACGACCTACACTTGATATGTCTATCATCCTAGTAATAGTATATTATTTGGTCACGAACTCATTTAAGGACTAAATGATAAATCCTCCTTTATCGATTTAAAATAGTCCTAAGGACTGTCATCATAACACAGAAGTTCGATGTAGAAGATGTACAAGCTTATGATAAAAATTATCAAATAAATATTTTATTAATTAATTCATATACAATTACATCAAATAGCACAACCATCAACAAGCTGATGATTGATTTTGGGACACATTTTTCAACACCTTGGGAACATGCAGTCAAATTCAATGGCCTAGCTGTGAATAGCTAATGACACCGTAGGTCAAAGGATCACTCACACCATTATAGCATCAAGAAGACCACTGATGAGTGAGTAGACATCCAATGGTTTCTCGTGTTGGTCACGCTCAGTGCAAGTTGTTCTCTAATAGCCACCCGCACCCTCACCCCAGTGTCTCTACATGGCAGACCTAAGACTCATCTACAAATAAAGGAGGTAAACTGTGCACCGATCTCGAATGGATTGATCACTGTCCTCCGTGATGATCCTTTAATCGAGAGTATTTAAAAATTAATCACTAATTAATATATATCTTAAATTCTCAACACTTTAAGAATATACAAAAAATCATCTTTGTTAATTTCTAGGATAAATCATGGATATATAATCATGATTGAAATAAAAAAGCTCTTTATTTATAATAAAAATATTATGAGTACAAGATTAAGCTTAGAAATTATAAAATATATTGGCCAACAATTGACTTCTAAGACACAAATGTAACAATCTCTCACTTGATCTAAAGTCAATTGGTCATATACCTAAGATCCATCTTCTCAAGGTGAGCTTCAGTCCTCTCTAGCTGAGAGACTTGGTCAGCGAGTCTGCCATGTTTAGCATGGAGTCGACTCTTTGCACCTCGATGACTTCTTTTCGAGGTATTTGCGTATAATGTGAAACCGTTGCTCTATATGCTTGGACTTCTGATGAGACATAGACTCCTTAGCGAGAGCTATGGCATCATTATTGTCGCAGTGCAGTGTAATGGCATCTGATGGCATCACATCGAGTTCAACAATGAACTTCTTGAACTAAAAGACTTTCTTAGCAGCTTCAGAGGTGGTGATGTACTCAGCTTCCATGATCGAATCTGCAATGATCGGCTGCTTGAAATTTTTTCAGCTAACCGCACCACCATTACACAAGAAGATACACCCTAATGTAGACTTTCTATCATCAACATCAGTCATGAAATCCGAATCGATGTATCCCTTAACTTTCAGCTTCGATCCTCCACTAAAGACCAACAATAAATTCTTAGTCCTTCTCAAGTACTTATGGATATTTTTAATAGCAATCCAGTGTTCTTCATCTGGATTTGCCTGATATCTGCTCGTGATACTTATGGCAAGTGCTATATAAGGTCATGCACATAACATGATGTTCATGAGGCTCTCTATTGCTGAAGCATAAGGAATCTTGCTCATGCGCTAGATCTCTTCAGGTGTGTCAGGACACATCTTCTTAGGGAGATGAATGCCATGTCTATGGGGCAAAAGACTCCTCTTGGAGTTTTTCATGTTGAACCTCTTCAGCACCTCCTCTATGTACATACGTTGTGAGAGTCTAATTATTCTCTTAGATCTATCTCTATAGACCTTTATACCAAGAATGTAGGAAGCTTCTCCTAGATCTTTTATGACAAACTCTTTTGATAACCATACTTTGATCGATGCCAGTATAGGAATATCATTCTCAATCAGGAGGATGTCATCTACGTACAATACGAGAAATATGACAGCGCTTCCACTGACCTTTTTGTACATACACGGTTCCTCCTTATTTTTTGATGAAATCAAACATTTTGATCACATCATTAAAGTGAGTGTTCCAACTCTGAGATGCTTGCTTGAGTCCATATATAGACCTTTGCAGCTTACAGACTTTATGATCACTATCACTGGATGTGAAACTCAAAGATTGCTCCATATAGATATCTTTTTCAAAATATTCATTCAGAAAAATAATTTTTCCATCCATCTGTTAAATTTTATAATCATGAAAAGCTGCTATGGCAAGCAGAGTACAGATGAATTTCAGCATAGCCATGGATGAAAAAATTTTATGATAGTCAATACCTTCGCATTGACTATAACCTTTCGTGATTAACCTTACCTTATAGGTCTCTACCTTACCATCCGATCTAATTTTTTTTTTATAAATTCATTTATACCTAATAGGTACAATACCTTCAGGTAGATCTACTAAGGACCAAACCTGGTTGGAATGTATGCAGTCAATTTCTGACTTCATCACTTTCATCCATTTCTTAGAGTCTATATCTAATATTGCCTCATCGTAGGTCTTGGGATCGTTCCTAATATCCCTATCTCCCATAAGAAATGTTTCCTCTAAATTCTCTGTAAGAATATCTAAGTACCTTTCAGGAGGATGGGAGACCCTACTTGATCTACGAGATGGAGGAAGTATCACATCTACTGGCTCATTACTGGATTCAAATTTTTGGACTCGATGCTCTTTAGAAACTTTCTCTTCGAGCTCAATCTTCGTCCCATTATCTTCATCTTGGATAAACTTTTTTTTCAAGAAGACGGCATGATGACTGACAATCACATTATGATCCTCAGAAAGATAGAAGTAGTATCCCATAGTTTTCTTAGGATACCCTATAAAGTGAGCCCTAAAGGACCTAGCCTTTAACTTGTTCGCCTGCTATCACTTGACATGAGTCGGATATCTCCAAATCTTAAGGTAACCAAAAGTTGGCTCTTAACTCATATGATGTGGTAGGAATGGATTTAAAGGAAACTCGATTCAAAAGATGATCACAGAAAATAATGCATTTCTCCAAAGAAAGACAAGAAGGTCTGTGAAGCTCATCATGGACCAAACCATATCTAATAGGATCGAATTCTTCTTTTTAGATATCCCATTGAGTTGAGGCATTCCTGGAGATGTCCACTGTGAGACTATGGCATTATCCTTGAGATATGCCCAAAATTTTTTACTAAGATATTCTCCTCTTCGATCTGATCGAAGAATCTTTATGGATTTTTCGATCTATTTTTAACTTCATATCTAAATTCTATGAACTTTTCAAAGGGTTCAGACTTTCAATGCATCAGATACACAAACTCATATCGTGAATAATCATTGGTAAAAGTTATGAAGTAGACATAGCCACCCCTAGCTTAGACATCAAATGGATTATATACATTAGTATGTACCAGGGATAATATCTCAATGGCCCTTTCCTTTTGTCCCATAAAGGACAGTTTGGTCATTTTTTCTTGAAGACATGATTCACAAATCAAATAAAACTTGGAAATCAATGGTCCGAGAAGATCATCTTTTTTCAATTTGTTGAGTCTATCCTCTCCAATATGGCCTAGCCTAAGGTGCCATAGGTACTTTTGGTTAATTCCATCTCTAAGTCTCTTAGACCCTATGGCATTCACAATTTGCTCATTAATATTTACACTCACATCCAAATGCAAGTGATAAAGATCGTCAATCAAAAAAGCACATGCAATAATTTTATTTTTGAAATAAATCAAACACATATCTTTATTGAAATAAAAATTATAATTATTCTGTGCCAGTACAGATATAAAAATTAAGTTCCTACTGATTATAGGTACATAATAGTAATCTTTAAGAATTAAACTAACTCTTAACGGTAATCACAGAAGGTAGGTCCCAACGGTTACTGCAGCAACTCTTGCTCCATTATCAATCCGAAGAGTAATCTCGCCTTCTCTTAGCCCTCTCACTTCTTCAAGACCCTGCATAGAAGTACACAAATGAGCACTTAATTCAGAATCTAGAACCCAACTAGAAGAAGAAGAAACCATTAGATTAGTTTCAATAATAAGCATATCAGACATACTTTCAAAAGATCCACCTTTTCCTGCTTTTGACAGTCGTCAGGTAGGCTGGATAGTTCCTCCTCTAGTGGCCTTCGATGTTGCAATAGAAACACTTTTTCTTATCGTCGGCCTTCTTCAAAATTTGCTTCTTGGGCTTGGCCTCATTCTTTTGCTTCTTCATAGGATTTTTCTTCTTCTTGAAAGAAGACTTTCTTTTGGAGGAAATCTGCTCCACAGTCAGAATTGTACCTCTTGAACTCTTCAAGGTGCCCTCTGCTATTACCAGTATATTCAATAACTCAAACAAAGTGCTATCAATTTTATTTATATGGTAGTTTATGATAAACTGTCCATACGAATCAGAAAGAGACTAGAGGATCAGATCCACCTATAATTTCTTGTCCATATTCATGTCGATCTTCTAAAGCTCCTCGATGTCCTTGATCATTGTCAAATAATGATCATTGATGGATTGCCCATCACGTATTTTCATTCTGAATAGTCTCTGAGAGACCTCAAAGCAAGCTGTGCGACTCTGCTCACCGTACAACTCTTGCAGGTGAGTCAGCATCTCTCTGGCAGTCCTCATGTCTTCATGCTGTCGCTGAAAATCATTGGACATAGATGCTAAAATATAACACTTTGCCTTGTTATCCTTATCTATCCACTTCCCAAGTGCGGCTCCTTGATTAGGGTATGGATGAGCTAGTAACACAGAAGCATCTTGGTCAAGGACATGGGTAAGTTTTTTAGAACTGAGAACGATTCTCAAATTTCAGAGTCAGTCTTTATAGTTTGTATCGATCAACCTATTGGTATTGAGGATACAGGCTAAGGGGTTGGAACTCGACATGGTTATCTACAGAGAGAATAGTTTCTAGTTAGATATTTATACTTATAAAAAATATTTATTCAAGAGACTTTAAAAAACAAACAAAAGCTCTTACTATTTTCTTGAATCTCGCATACTCCTTGGGTGAAGAAACGAAAACCTATATGTAATCGGTTTCAAATGGATACTGCAGTCCCATTAATCTATACACACCTCACCTAATAGTTATTGATGAGCACAGAATAATAAGTGGACAACACTTTATCCATTATTTTACTAAGCAAGATGCAGTGGGCGTGGTCTCTAAGTCCTGTGGCCTCACCTAATAATTATTGGCATATTTCTTAGTTAAATCTGACCCATCATTCACTAACAGGTGCAAAACCATCATTGGGATCCTCACCTAACAATTATTGAGCCCAACCCCATCTCTATCTGGAGATATCAAATATCAATAGAGTGATTATATCCTTTCAATGCAATCGAACCACTGTAACTAATCGAGAACTATCAATGCCAGGAAGGCACCTGCATCTCTACAACAATGGAAGACCTCTAGACTTAATATTTAGTGAGGAGATTTAAGTTTAGGTCTCTTCTAAATTAACAGATCTAACATCCAATTGATCAAATTCAGATCAGCACATCAATATATCTAACCAACCTAGTCGGTATGGGTGAACTCGAGTCAATAAATAATCTAGCATGAAACTAAATCTCCCAAGATGGCTAGATAAGTTAAGATGAGTGAGGGTCCCCTCGTTACTTTTCTTAGACACCAATCAAAATTGATCAGGTTAGACAACAAAACCAATTAAATAACCACCATCTAAATACTTGTCTTAGACATCAAATTGGTCGATTAGAATCGATTAGGTTAACCTATTGAAATGGATCTGAACCACTGAGCCAAATTTGATCTTCAGTCAATCAATTCACATCAAAATATGAATCGGTGTAACCAACTACAACTAATCTTGACTTTGAGCCCCTTTGACCTGATCCTAATCAACCATGGATTAGGTTTGATCAACTGCCCAAAATCAATAATGGATTCTAGTCTAATCTAATCAATTTGACCCTAATTATAGTTTGATCACTAGACCTAATTTGTTCAACCCATACCCACATGCAATAATATAATTTTAGATTTAAAAATATTTTTTTAGATTATATTTCATTGCATACATTAGTGGTTTATGATCTTGAAACAGTTTCAGATCTAAACCTAATGTCATATATCATATATATGTAGTTTCAGATCTAAACTAAAATATGTATCACATATACATCAAATTTTAGATCTAAAATTAAAAATATATATATCAAATATATATATAATCAGATTTAAAATAATAATTAAAATATTTTAAAAATATTTTTCAAAAATTATTTCGCATCAAACTAGGATAATCTTTTCAAAATAGGGGATAAATCCTATATCAGGACAACCTTATATAAGTTTGATGTAAATATTTAATCATTTTAATTTCAGCTCTAAATATGAAATAAGATATATCACATATGTCAATATCTAAAAGCTTGATTTAATTACTTCAAAAATACTTTTCAAAATCAATCAATCTTGTGCTAGGACATCTTTTTCAATATAGGGGGTAAATCCTATACTAGGATAATCTTATACCAGCACAAGATTAATTTTAAATCATCAAAATTTTTAGATCTGAGATAAAAATTAGATTATATATGTCTTTAAAAATTAATAGCTCTGATACGACTGTTAGAAAATTAGATAGGATGCATATATAGATTTTAAAAATCTTTTCAAGAGCAGCGAAAAAATAATAGGGTTAAACCCTTTAATCCCACATGCATTAGATCTCATCTAATCTTACCCAAGCTCAGAAGTAAAGGCATGCATATAATCTAAAAAATAAAATAAGGATGAGATCAAATCTCAATACTTTTGTGTGGGTAGAAATTCACCGCTACCGGTGATCTCAAATTCGAAAGTTCTTGAGCCGCACACGTGTCCAATCTCTATAGGTATCCATCGGGATCAATCTTAAATACTTCTTCTCATATTGGATCCTTCTTCTTTAAGAAAGATCTATACTTCTTTGAATCTTGATCAGCAAATGATTTGGACTGTAATTTCAACCTTTGAACTGCAGCCTTTTTCTTCTCGTTTCTTATGGTAGAAGAGGACCCTTCTTCTTCTTAGCGCATGGAATATAGAACACCCACCCCTTGGGCATGGGATAGAGAAGAGGGAGAGAGGGTGTGGTGTGGAGAAGGAGAGAGGAGAGAGGAGAGTTTTTGTTTCACAAAATTCTATTCTCTACAAATCTTAAGAGACAGTCTCTTTATATAGACCCTTGATCCAAATCAAGAACCAATTAACTTAAAAAGGTTAGTTCTTATCTCATAAAGATTTCTACCATTTTAATTTAATTATTTTTTATTAAAATGAAACTTAATTGGTAGGACATCAATCTCTTTTGGTAAGCATATTGGGCACCCTAGTTAGATAAGCAGACTGAGTGGGCGCCCCTTACAATAGAGGGCAGGTAGATGGGGCACCAACACTTGGCACCCCTTTAGGGTTTTCATGCATAAGAGAGGGGGCGTAGCCCCTCTCTCTCTCCTTCCATGCCAATGCAAGAGAGAGGATGGGCCCCTCTCTCTTCCTCATGCCAATCCAAGAGATGGCATCCCAAGAAATTTTCAAAAGAGATGCATGGCGCCATCTCTTCTTTCCCTTAATTCCATGCATAATATTAAAAAATAAATAATAAGATAATGAGGAGATAATGAGGAAATAATTTAGCCAACTCATTGACTTAATTCAATCCTCTTAGGCTCATAATTTGGCATCCAGGTAAAACATAATGGATTTAGATTTGGTTCAATGCAATAGACTTGATCCAATCAAAGTCCCGAGAAGAATTAGGTTTAACCATGTGCTAGCATGGTTCTCTTAAATTCAATAGGATTTTAATAAATCCTAACCCAATTAGAATTTTATAAGCCCAATTAGCAAATTTAAGATTAAATCTCTTAATGTGTGATCCTATAGGTTCCATTCTATCTGATAGTGAGATATATTATGCTCTCTATCACAATATCATTGAAACTCTTTTTGATGGGTTGGAATAATTTCAACTCTACCCTTTGAGGGTATCAATCATCAAGATGATGTCCGATGAGTCCCACAATCTACCAGTGATATCTAGCAGTGTGTTGTGGCAATTCAGTAGAATGAAAGGTAAACCCTTAGGTGCAGTTATTGTATGATTAGTCATTCTATCGTGAGTCTCAACTTGATGGAGGTTATGAAGAACTCGTCAGATTCCATCGTCAGTTATATGCTAGATTGGCTCAACTCGAGTTTATTTATAAATCCTGTGAAAATTTTTTTTCAGTATTCACACTTGCTTTGGCCAAAGACTTTCTGAACTCAGTCTCAACTCCTTTCTACCAAGGTCGATAGATTCCATCTAGGTGCATCCTATTCTAAACAGCGAATCTGAACCTACTATAGCCAACATACATAGCAAAGATCTAAAAAGCTAGAGATCAAGAAAATGTGCAGTCAAACTCAGTAGCCTCACTATGAATAGCCAATGACACCGTAGGTCAAAAGATCACTCACACCACTGCAGTATCAAAAAGATCACTAACGAGTGAGTAGACATCCATATGATTTTTCGTATTGATCACACTCAGTGCAAGTTGTTCTCTAACAACCATCCACATCCTTATCCCAGTGTCCCTACATTACAGACCCGGGACTCATCTACCCACAAAGGAGGTGAACTGTGCACCGATCTCGAATGGATTGATCACTGTCCTCCATGATGATCCTTTGATCGGAAGCATTTAGAAATTAAATACTAATTAATGTATATCTCAAATTCTCAAAACTTTGAGAACATACAAAAAATATCTTTATTAATTTTTAGGACAAATCATAGACACATAATCATGATTGGAATAAAAAAAAATTTATTGATAATAAAAATATTACAAGTACAAGATTAAATCTTAAAATTATAAAATATGTCAGTTAACAATTAGCTTCTAAGGCACAAATCTAACAAACTCCCATTTGACCTAAAGCTAATTGGTCATATACCTAAAATCTATCTTCTCAAGGTGAGCTTCAATCTTCTACTGGCTGAGAGGCTTGGTCAGTGAGTCTGCCATGTTTAGCATGGAGTCGATTCTCTGCATCTCGACGAACTTCTTTTCAAAAAATTTACGTATGATGTAAAATCATCACTCTATATGCTTGGACTTCTGGTGAGACCTGGGCTCTTTAGTGAGGGCTATGGCACCATTATTATCGTAGTATAGTGTAATGGCATCACATCCAACTCCGCAATAAACTTCTTGAACCAAAAAGCTTCTTTAGCAACTTCAGAGGCGGCAATGTGCTCGGCTTCCATGATCGAATCTGAACGAAGCCGGATCACGATAAACTATTTGATCGTTTTTTTGATCTTTTTTTCTCTACTTCTTTTGCTTTTCTTCTCTTGATTATGAAGCAATCAAGGACTAAAAAATCAACAAGCAAAGGGATGCCCAAGCTCCTCTTGGGTGTAGAGAAATGGGATGCTCAACACCTTGGTCATTGGACTTCAAGGAGAGAAAAGAGGGAGAAGCGAGAGGCAGTGTGGGAAGCTTCTAAGGGAGGCATGAGCTACTGAAATTCACTTCTTAGGAGCCTTAGGGGAGGCCCTTTTAAATAGGTATAAGATTTGAATCCTATTCAAAACCAAATAACCACTTAATACAAGTCTTACTTGCATAAAGAATCAAAATTTCTTTAGTTATTTGACCTCCTTTAGGAGATCCTTTAGGTGCCAACTATTGGAGCTCTTGTACCCACAAATACACATACCACATGACACCCATGGGATGCCCTAATCTGATCCCACACATCCTTCATCAAGTGGACACGCTCAACTTGATCATATCAAGTGGGCACGGCTAACTTGACCAAATCAAGTGGCACCCCAATAAAACTATCAAGGAAATTGATTAAAGTTTGATCTCTTAATTCATATAATCCAAAATCCTAAGTATCCAACAATTGGAGCCTAATGAATCTAATTCATTTAGGTTATTAGCAGATAATTAAACTTAAATTAATCTTATCAAATAAAAAATTCAAACGTAAAGAAAAAATTGAGTTCAACCATATGCTAGCAAGGTTATCTTGAACCCAATAGGATTTCTCTAAACTCAATTGAGACTTCATAAGCCCAATTGCTTATTCCAAATCTAATCCCTTTGTTGTATGACCATATAGATTTAATTCTATCTGATAGTGAGATATACAATGATCTCTATCATAGTATTATTGAAACTCTTTTCAATGGGTCAAAATAATTTTATTCTAACTCATCAAGGATTATCGATCCAGAGTAACCTTAGTAAGCTCTCATAATCCATCAGTGACACCTAACAGTATGTAGTGACAATCCAGTAGAACTGAAAAAGAATCTTAAGGTGTAGTTCATATGTAATTCAGTCCTTCTATCGTGAGTCTCGATTAGATGGTAGGTCATAGATAAATCATCAAACCTCATCATCAGTCATATGATAGATTCGATCAACTCAAATCCAATTGCAATCCTCATGAAAATTATTTTTCATCAATCATATTGCTATGGCCACAGACTCTTGGACTTAGCTTCTCAAATTTTATAAGATTACTCCTGTCTATCAAGGTCGATAAAATTCATTTAGATGCGCACCCTACTCCTACAGTGGATCAACTATCACCAACATCTACTACAAGGGCTTATTAAGATCATGTTTATGTATCAGTCAAAATTCAGCAGCCTCACTGTGAGTAGTCATACCGTCGTGGGTTAAAAGACTATTTACATAACTACAGCATCGAGACAATTACTGACGATCGAGTAGAAATCTAAGTGATCTCTCATTTGATCACGCTCAGTACTAGTTATTCTCTAACAACTACTCATACTCGTCGTTAAGTATCTTTACACTGTAGACCAGAGACTCATCTATCCTGAAAGAAATGATCTGTGCATCGATTTATCTAGATCGATCATCATTCTCATGATGATACTATGATCGAGAGTATTTAAGAATTATATACATGTCTTTAATTCTCAACATCTTAAGAATATGTATCGAAAATGTTAATTTCATGGATGATTCAAGGACACATCATACTTGAATGAAAATTAAACTTGCTCTTTTATTGATCAAATTAATGTATTAAGTATAAAATTATATCCTAGATTTATTACAATGTGTTAGTTAGATTGACTTCTAGGATATACATCTAACAGTCTGCTCATCCATAATGCGTTTGATCGAGTCATGCTTTTTATTCACTTTAGCTTGGGGACACTCGGGTGGGGTTCACTTTCAAAAGATGGTGTAGGCTCAAAAGGGTCACTGGGTATCATTATTGATTCTTTATATGCTATCAGATCAGAAACATTAAAAGTAGAGCCAAAATCATAATCAACAGGTTGGTCAATAACATATGCATTCAAACCAACCTTTTTTAAAACTTTGAAGGGGCCTACTCCATGAGCATGTAACTACCTAACAGTCCTTGGAGAAATCGTTCTGATCTAATCCTAAACATGACGTAATCATCCTCAGCAAATTCTTTAACTCGTCTGTGTGAATCTGCCAGTTATTTATACTTTTGATTACTTATGTTAATTTTCATGTTGATCTGTTTATGCAGACTCCTAATATGCTCGACAAAGGAAGATGCAGACTCAGACACTAGCGTGAACTGACAATGGGATCAAGTCTATAGGTTTTCAAGGATGGTGGCCATGCATAACCTTGAATGGACTCATGCCTATAGATCTATTTATTGAACTATTGTATGCAAACTCTGCTCAGGGTAAAAGTAAATCCCAATTTCCAACATGGTCCCTGACTAACCACCTCAACGGGTTTCCTAAACTCTTGTTTACACCCTTAGTCTGACCATCAGTTTGGGGGTGGTATGCAGTAGAAAATTTTAATTTGGTTTCCAACATGTGCCACAAAGCTTTTCAGAAATAACTTACAAATTTCACATCCCTATTCGAGACAATGGTTTTAGGCAAACTGTGTAACCTCACAATCTCATCTAGGTACAACTGGACAATCTAGGTACAATTGGACAACTCTAAAGGCATCTAACGTTTTGGGGCATGGTAAGAAATAGACCATCTTAGAAAATCGATTTGCTACCACACATATCGAATCATTCTTTCTAGCTGTACGTGGCAAACCCAAGACAAAGTCCATGCTCACGTCTTGCCAAGGATAGTTAGGAACAGGTAGCAGGGTGTAAAGTCCGGTGTTGCTTATGTTGCTTTCCTACGGTGCAAGTCCTACATTGGGCAACGATACGAACGACATCACACTTCAGACTTGACTAGAAAAATTGGTTATCTATGGCCTCAATGGTCTTATTTCTATCGAAATGCCTAGATAAATCTTCCACGTGTATTTCCCACACTAAGAAATCCCTAACAGAAGTATGTGGGATACATAGTTTATTATTTTTAAAAAGGTAGCTATTCTAAAAAATATACTCACTATGCTCCCTAGACGGTCCTTTCTCAAGCGAGGCAACAATAGTACTAAAATCAAGACAATTTTCATAATCCTCTTTAAGCTTCTCGAATCCTACTACTTCAACACTTACTATCGATAAGAGGGCCATCCTATGAGAGAGTGCATCATAGCTCGATTTTCTGTTCCAGCCTTGTGCTTGATCATGAAAGTGTAGGCTTGTAAAAATTCAACCCACTTTCCATGTTTGGGGTTTAATTTCTTTTGAGAATCCAGGAATCTAAAGGCTTCGTGATTCGAGTATAAGATGAATTCTTGTGGTAGCAGATAGTGTCTCCAACGTCTAAGGGCTCGTACCACAGCATAGAATTTATTATCGTAGGTGGAATACTTGCGCTTAGTTTCATTTAGCTTTTCACTAAAGTAAGCCACAGGATATCCATCCTAACTCAAAACTCCACCAATTCCTACTCCTGATGCGTCACAAGCCACCTTAAAGACTTTTGAAAAATTGGGTAGATGCAGGACAGGGGCTTGGGTCATTCGATCCTTGATTCCTGAAAAGCTCGCTTAGTGACTTTAGTCCATTCGAAAGCTCTTTTTTTATACAATCAGTAATGGGAGCCACAATCGTGCTAAAATTCCTAATGAACCAATGGAAAAATGTGGCTAATCCTTGAAAGCTTCGTACATCTTGGATGTTCTAGGGTTTGGGCCACTTACTAATAGCGCGCACTTTTTAGGATCAATGGATACACCATTAGGAATAACTACGTAACCCAAAAAAATAACATATTTGGTCATAAATTCACATTTCTTGATGTTAACATAGAGGCTCTCAATTTTAAGGGTTTGAAACACCTGATGTAGATGGTCTACGTGATCTTCCTGGATCTGCTGTATATAAGGATATCATTGAAGTACACGACTACAAATGTATTAATGAACGGGTACAGTACCTGATTCATTATCCTCATAAAAGTGCTCAGAGCATTGGACAGACCAAATGGTATGATCAGCCATTCATAAAGACCATCTTTTGTCTTGAAGGTGGTCTTCCACTCATCTCCAGGCCTAATTCTAACTTGATGGTATCCACTCTTTAAGTCAACCTTGGAGAAAATAATAGATCCAGCTATCATGTCTAGCATGTCATAAAGCTAAGGAATGAAAAATTGATACCTTATCGTAATTTTATTAATTGCATGACTGTCCATGCACATCCTCTAAGTTCTATCCTTCTTGGGAGTCAGGAGCACAGAAACCGCACAAGGACTCAAATTTTTTCTAATAAATCTCTTCCTAAGGAGTTTTTCTACTTGACATTTTAGCTCTGCATGCTCTATGGGATTAAGGTGATAGTGGGGCAGATTGGGTAAGGAAGCTCTCAGAACAAGGTCTATTACATGTTGGATATTCCTCATGGACGGCAAGTGATCTAGGAGATCCTAAAAAAAATATCTTTGAAGCTTTCAAGGAGGTTTGCTATCTCTTGGGGGTGATGACTTGTGTCCTTCATGCTAACTTTCTTAATAGCTAGAATCCAAATAGAAGAGTTTTTTCTAAAATCTTTTTCAAACTTTTTTGCACTAATTAAATATAAGCTCTTGTTTTGCTTTTTTTCTTTGGACTCTAAAGGGCTGTTCTTCTTTACATTCCTAGGGGGTGAAGGGTATATCATAATTTTTTTTCCTTTATTCATAAACGTACATGAGTTGGATCAATCATGAAGTATTGCATCTTGATCGAACAATCAGGGCCTACCTAGGATTATACTTCCTACATTCATGGGCATAACATCACACCACACATTTTTCTGATATGACAAAAATTTTATGGAGACCAGACAACGGTGCCTAACAGGGATGGATGATGCATCTATCCAGACGACCTTGTATGGGTTTGGGTGATCTACGGACGTCAGATCAAATTTTGACACCGCATCAATCAAAATAGCATTGATGTAGCTACCATTATCAATGATGATCTTGTCCACTTTTTTTTTCTGACCTATGAAGGTGTGAAAAATAGTAGTCCTATGTCAATCTTCACTTTCTTTTGATTAGACTAAAATGCATCTTACTACACCCATTCTCTCTTTAGGTCCAATAGTCCTGGGTTCCTCATAAGCTTCCTCTAACTCAGTCTCTGCTATGTACACTTGTTCATCTTCTAAAAAGTTTTTGGAGTTCTCTTCTTCAGGCTCTCCAATATGTAGAGCTCGAGATGGGCACTGACTAGAAATGTGACCTAACCCGTTGCACTTGAAGCATCAGGTTCCTAAATTGCTTCCTCTCGGATTCTCTACAAAGGCTCCTTTGTCTTTATCATCTCTTCTCAGTGGGGGACCAACAAGTGGGAAATGATTGGTTGGGATCTGATTATATCTGAATTTAGGGGTCTGATTAAAACTAGGTCTAGGGCCAAGAATACTTGGCTTACATGACTCAAGTTGTCGGATGATCGACAACCTTTAGAATCTCTCATAATCCTATGCTAATTCATAAGCTTGTTCTAAGCTATAGATCTCATGCATGAATTGTTCTCTCTGTATGTCATCCCTTAAACCAGTCCTAAATCATGATAAGGTGATAGATGGATCTTCACTAACACCACATCGCATAAGGTGTTCATCGAATTTGACGATGTACTCAGTAATAGACTTGCTACCCTGAGTCAACCTTTGCCATTGATCCAGAAGATGCTGCTAATAGGAGGTAGGAAGATATTTTTCATAGAGTTTATCTTTCATTTCATCCCAAGTACTTATAGGCTCCTATCTCCTATGCATGGCTAATCGCTCTACATTATGCCAATATAATTTGCCTTGACCCAGAAGTCTCATTTTGATGAACCTGATTTTTCTCTCGTCAGACATGTCATACCATTCAAAATAATGATTCATGTCCATCTCATAGTCAAAGTACTCATTGGGTTCCAGATGGCCCATAAAGCTTGGGCCTTCGACCTTAACACTCCGAAGTATTCTCTCATCCTGGTCATTATGATCGTGATGGGGTCGGACCGCTTGAATGCGACCTCTATCAAAACTAGGATGGTCATGTCACCCTCTAAGGTAGTCATCTAAGAGAGGGACATTCTTAACACATTCTTCTATGCCATTCATCCTTTTATCTAGGGTCCCTACTTTTATATTCAAATCCTGAATTGAACCACCTATGACATTTAGCCTCTCAATAATGTCTTTAAAGGCTGCAGCAAAATCAAAATCTATTTTATGACTTGACTCTAGATTTTTTAGGTGATATCTATCTTCGGACCTAGTAGACATGCAGTACAACCGACTCTAGAGTTTTTCTAGACCTACAAGCTTAAATCATTATGAATCGATCGAAGCACAAGTAGAACAACAGTCGAATCCTAAGGCTGGCTAGGTAAGAGGTGGAATTTTTGGGAGGCTCCTCTCACTCTCGTGAGGACCTAATTAGAGAACCATAATTTGCTTAGGCATTGCCTTATACCTCTTGCCTTAGACACTAGCGTACGGAGTCAGTTGTAGATCAAACTCGTACTAAGACTCGTCATAGCAACTAAACTTGACTTGTTTTGACCCTATTCTTTTAATGTCTAATCAATTTTAGCTTAGATTTTGGTCAATGCACGTGAGGTTGGTGCTTTTTGGGCTAAAAAAAGGTGACGAAATCCTTCTCTTATCTTATGATGGGAGTGCCCTTAAGGTCAATTACAGATGGAAACAAAATGCATACATTGATTTCAAAATGAAACAAAATAGTACCAACTAAGTTATAAAATGAAAAAATAAAACTAAGTTACTAAAATTATGAACTTAAAATAAATATAAAATGTAATTGACACTCTAATCAACCCTTAAGTGAGGGAATTTTTTTTTTAAATGCAAAAAAATTCAGATTTCAAAAATTCTATTTTGGATTGTAGGGTCCTCTGATTTAGGTTTTGCTATGAGGCTCTCAGAGGATAGCTCTCATAGATTTCAAATTAAGACAGAATTCCTTATTGAGTAAGGATTCCAAAAAATCAAATCTCTGAATTTTTGGATGTTTCAATAGGTGGAAAACTCTGTCTTTCCTTAGGTTGTGCGAAAACAGGATACATCACAGAATTCTGCACACTGACCTTCAATAACAGACAAATCTGGCACTAATCCTAGATTTATTTTCCAGATCTCCACTTGTAAAAATCTTTCTTATCAAATCTAGTTTTCAAATCAATAAATTTTATGAATTTAAAAATTTTCTATAGATGGAAATTTTAATTTCTTCCAAGGGTGTGCAAACATTTCCTGAACAGATTTTTAGATACAGAAGTTAGGACGTGTAAGGTATTTCAGATGGGTTTTTGAAAATCAAATGATTTTATATTTCATAAAATTTAAAATCTTACTTAATAATCAAGTCTAGAATCTACATAAAAAATTTAAGAATTTTTTGAAGTCTTTGAAAATAAGAATCGTAGTTTCTCTGGGGACTGTGTAGGGTACCCGCCTGCAGATTTTGATGCAGAAAAACTACCTAAATGTAAAACTCTAGCCTTAACCAAATCATGCTCTAATACCAAAATTGATGCAGGACGAGAATAAAAAATCTAAATATAAGATACATGCAATCCTAATAATCAGATCAGCAAAAAGAATTATCAAAAGCAACTAAAATCTAAACGTAGCACAGAAACTACAACGAGTACAGAAATCATGCAGAAGTTATTTTTCCATGATTAAAAGTAAACCAAGGAAGAAAACTCGACACGCACCATCAGATATTTATTCTAGTTGGATCGAAGGTCATTAAAGAACTACCCTATTTAAATTAGGGCTCTACTCCTAATAATTCCTAGGTAGATCAAACAAAGTAGGTTCTCGAGTAGCCAATAATGATATGGAGGAACTATCTCGAGAGAAAATCTCACCTAGCACGAGATCTTGCACGATCTAGAGGAGAAGACCAATCTGATAGGAGTTGAAGAGCACTGTAGGGGTTTGACGTCAAAGGAGATCGCCTTGCCTTTAGATCTGAATCGCAAACTCATAAAGAGAATCTGATTGCTCCAGTTCTATTTAACCTTTAAGGAGAGGGCGTTAAGGTGTGAATCTGGTTGTGGGTGGTAAGGGGTGGATTATTGTTGATTGGGAAGATGTAGACAACAAATTAGGTGATAGAGGACAGGGGAGAAGAGGTAGAGGAGGAGGGAGAGAGGAAGAAGAAGAAGGAAGAAATGGGCAGAAGGGAGAGAGATGCATCAAAGAGTTTGAGAAAGATTTTTTTTTTCTTATTCCAAAATATGCTGCTAAATCGATGGAAATAAAAATAAGGAGGACACCCTCAACAAAGAAGGAAATCACATCCAACTCTTTCCTTGCATGCATGAAATCATGATAGAAAAGGAAGTGGCGGAGAAAAATCATGCCCAACTCTTTTTTGGCATGCATGAAATCACGATAGAAAAGGAAGGGGTGGCACTTTGGGTTAATCCCATACTAATGTCCTAATTATTTGAAATTCAAATTTTTTACTTGAATTTTAAATAATCTGGGCTTAGCTTAGTCTAGTAGATTGGCCCACACAAGACTCACAGGATTCTAATATATCAAACTCAACTTACATGACTCATGACTTAAAACAACTCAGTCGATGATCAAACCAAATACATAAGATCAAACCAAGTACATAACAATGAAATCAAATACAAATAAATGCTCTCTTGATGAAGGTGATGGTCACGATCTATCATGATGAAGGTGACGACTATGATCTACTGGTGCTCTCCTGGTAAAGGTGATGGCTATGATCTGTTCTGATGAAGGTGGTATCCTCACCAGAGAGTAAGCTAAAGAAGGGCACTCCCAAAAAAGTGGCTAAGAAAGAAAAATATTTTCACTATAATGTTGACAGCCACTAGAAGAGGAACTGTCTTGCATACTTAGAGAGTCTAAAGAAAAAGAAGGGTGACACATCTTTTGAAGGTATGTCAGATCTACTCATAATTGAATCAAATTTAACGATTTTCTCTGCTTCAAGTTGGGTTATTAACTTTGGTTCTAGTGCTTATTTATATACATCAATGTAGGGTCTGGTAGAAAGTGGAGGACTGAAGAAAAGTGAAATGATTCTTTGGGTCGGCAATGGAGTAAGAATTGTTACTATAGCCGTTGGCACCTATTTTTTATGATTATCGACAGGATTCAATTTAGTTCTAAGAGACTGTTATTATGTACTTGCTACTAGCAAAAATTTGATTTCTGTATTTGTACTAGTATAGGATGAATATATTTTTAATTTCAATAAAAACTACTGTTCATTTTTTTTAGAAATAAATTAATTGCACATGGTTTCTTAATTGATAGTCTCTATCATTTATATGTCGATGTATCTACAAATATATCCGAGTAGATAGTGAGTGTTGTAGGATCTAAAAGACCCAGAGATGAGATAAACCAAAGGTATACATGGCACCTCAGACTTGATCATGTAGGAGAGGATAGCTTAAACAAATTGAAAAAGGATGGGATCCTTGGCTTATTAAATTCTGAGTCATATCCAGTTTGCGAATCCTACCTTTAAAAAAAATGATCAAATTATCCTTTGTAGGATGTGGTGAGAGGATCATTGAAATACTTGCCCTAGTACACACTAATATGTATGGGCCATTCGATGTGCACGCTAGAGGTGGTTATCTCTACTTTATTATTGTTGGTGCAAAAATCTGCTTGCGCCGGAGAAGCTGGAGTCGAGGGAGTCACGGTCGCCACCGAGACCTGCAAAGGAAGTCTAAATCGGAGGTGGGGTTGCTCCGGCAAGACCCTCCGACGCTCAAGTCAGTTCTCTGCCTCAACAAGAATGGAGTGCTCGAACGGAGAATTTAGCAGAGTTTTGAGATAAAAATGAGAGCTTATAGAATAACGTATCTGGGGTTTTTCTTTTATAGATGGAGGGGGCAACAGATTGATAGTGATGCCTGTAACCATCTGGTAGTGGGCCGCCCAGAGTCAGGAGGAATTTATTACGGAGGGTAGTGGAGTGGGATCGTGGCTATCGTCGTGGCTTGCCACGTGGAATCAGTTGCGGGGGCTGGAGCGGCGTCCACTGTCGTGACTCGTCAGGGAGTGGGGGACTCGCACAGAATCCACCGCAGGGAGTGGAGCAGTGGTGTCCGTTACTGTGGCTTGAAAGGGGATCCAGACTTGTTGGCCGAAGTTCGATAGGAGTCGGTAGCGAGGCCTGGCACCCGTAGGAGTTTGGACGAGGTCTTCTTGCAGTTGGGGGTCGTAGGCGGAGTTTGGCTCCCGTAGGAGTCTGGGCAGAGACTTCCTGTAATTGAAATCAAAAATGAAGTCCGGCTCCCGTAGGAGTCTGGACAAGGCTTACCTGCGGCAGAAGTGGTGGACGGAGCTCGGCTCCTGTAGGAGTCCGGATGAAGTCTTTCTTGCTGTAGAACTCGCGGACGGAGCCCGGCTCCCATAGAAGTCCAGGCAAAGTCTTCCTTGCTGTAGAACTCGCGGACGGAGCCCGGCTCCCGTAGGAGTCCGGGCGAAGTCTTCCTTGCTGTAGAACTCGCGGACGGAGCCCGGCTCCCTAGAAATCCGGGCGAAGTCTTCCTTGCTGTAGAACTCGCGAACAGAGCCCGGCTCCCATAGGAGTACGAGCGAAGTCTTCCTTACTGTAGAACTCACGGACGGAGCCTGGCTCCCGTAGGAGTCCGGGCGAAGTCTTCCTTGCTGTAGAAATCGCGGACGGAGCCCGGCTCCCGTAGGAGTCCGGGCGAAGTCTTCCTTGCTGTAGAACTCGGGGATGGAGCCTGGCTCCCGTAGGAGTCCGGGCGAAGTCTACCTTGCTGCAGAAATCACGGACGGAGCCCAACTCCCGTAGGAGTCCGGGCGAAGTCTTCCTTGCTGCAGAAATCGCGGACGGAGCCCGGCTCCCGTAGGAGTCCGGGCGAAGTCTTCCTTGCTGTAGAACTCGCGGACGGAGCCCGGCTCCCGTAGGAGTCCGGGCGAAGTCTTCCTTGCTGCAGAAATCGCGGACGGAGCCCAGCTCCCGTAGGAGTCCGGGCGAAGTCTTCCTTGCTGCAGAAATCACGGATAGAGCCCGGCTCCCGTAGGAGTCCGGGCGAAGTCTTCCTTGCTGTAGAACTCGCGGACGGAGCCCGGCTCCCGTAGGAGTCCGGGCGAAGTCTTCCTTGCTGTAGAACTCGCAGACGAAGCTCGACTCCCGTAGGAGTCCGGGCGAAGTCTTCCTTGCTGTAGAACTCACGGACGGAGCCCGGCTCCCGTAGGAGTCCGAGCGAAGTCTTCCTTGCTGTAGAACTCGCGGACGGAGCCTGATTCCCGTAGGAGTCCGGGCGAAGTCTTCCTTGCTGCAGAAATCGCGGACGGAGCCCGGCTCTTGTAGGAGTCCGGGCGAAGTCTTCCTTGCTGTAGAACTCGCAGATGGAGCCCGGCTCCCGTAGGAGTCCGGGCGAAGTCTTCCTTGCTGCAGAACTCGCGGACGGAGCCCGGCTCCCGTAGGAGTCTGGGCGAAGTCTTCCTTGCTGTAGACCTCGTGGATGGAGCCCGGCTCCTGTAGGAGTCCGGGCGAAGTCTTCCTTGCTGTAGAACTCGCGGACGGAGCCCGGCTTCCATAGGAGTCCGGGCGAAGTCTTCCTTGCTGCAGAAATCATGAACGGAGCCCGGCTCCTGTAGGAGTCCGAGCGAAGTCTTCCTTGCTGCAGAAATCGTGGACGGAGCCCGACTCCCGTAGGAGTCTGGGCGAAGTCTTCCTTGCTATAGAACTCGCAGACGGAGCCCGGCTCCCATAGGAGTCCGGGCGAAGTCTTCCTTGCTGCAGAAATCGCAGATGGAGCCCGGCTCCCGTAGGAGTCCGGGCGAAGTCTTCCTTGCTGTAGAACTCGCGGACGGAGCCCTGCTCCCGTAGGAGTCTGGGTGAAGTCTTCCTTGCTGCAGAACTCGCGGATGGAGCCGACTCCCGTAGGAGTCCGGGCGAAGTCTTCCTTGCTGCAGAAATCACGGACGGAGCCCGGCTCCCATAGGAGTCCGGGCGAAGTCTTCCTTGCTGTAGAACTCGCGGACGGAGCCCGGCTCCCGTAGGAGTCCGGGCGAAGTCTTCCTTGCTGTAGAACTCGCGGACGGAGTCCGGCTCCCGTAGGAGTCCGGGCGAAGTCTTCCTTGCTGCAAAAATCGCAGACAGAGCCCGGCTCCCGTAGGAGTCCGGGCGAAGTCTTCCTTGCTGTAGAACTCACGGACGGAGCCCAGCTCCCGTAGGAGTCCGGGCGAAGTCTTCCTTGCTGCAGAACTCGCGGACGGAGCCCGGCTCCCGTAGGAGTCCGGGCGAAGTCTTCCTTGCTACAGAAATCGCGGACGGAGCCTGGCTCCCATAGGAGTCCGGGCGAAGTCTTCCTTGCTGTAGAACTCACAGACGGAGCCCGGCTCCCGTAGGAGTCCGGGCGAAGTCTTCCTTGCTGCAGAAATCACGGACGGAGCCCGACTCCCGTAGGAGTCCGGGCGAAGTCTTCCTTGCTGTAGAACTCACGGACGGAGCCCGGCTCCCGTAGGAGTCCGAGTGAAGTCTTCCTTGCTGCAGAACTCGCAGACGGAGCCCGGCTCCCGTAGAAGTCCGGGCGAAGTGACGGGGGTTCACCAACAGTTGTCGAAAAATGGAAGAGACTCGCGAGAGTCGACCCCGCCAATAACTTCGGCCGAGGGTATTTTATGCCCAACACCAGTCCCCCCACTTCCGAGTTTGAATTTTGAATGAAGGAAGTACGGAGAAGTTGTCGCAGCCAAAGTTCTCCCCCTGACGTCCGGGCGCAACCGTCCTCGGATACGTCGGCATTTAATGCGCGCATGCCAGAGCCCTTTTTTCGATTATGGTGACCCAAAGAGTCTTTTCGAAACTCCCATCGAGACGTGATCCCAAGCGTCGTGCCATTGAAATTTGCGAACAGTCAATCCTCGATAGCGGCGAGTGGGACACACGGGACACGTGGCAAGCATCGGTTGGACTAAAGATGCCCGCCATCGTAATTGTGCTAAGATCCGCTGCCTATTTAAACCCCCTACCCTTCCCTCGGGGCTTTACTCCGCCAAAAGGATGGCACCTTTCTTCCGTCTGAGAGCCTAGCCACTCAGCCACTCCCTCGATGTCCCTGCCGACTCCGAGCATCCTCTGCACCGGTCTTTGCCATCTTCAGCCCCCCGATTCCTCTCTAAGAGGTTTCCCCACCATGTCCTCCGCCCCGGAGGTCATCCTCAAGGGGATGTCGAGGGCTTGGAGGAAGGCAAGGAGGAGAACAGCGGTCCGTGAGTTCTCCGATCATCGAGCGGCCATTGAAGGTCTCCGTCGTTCCAAAGGGGGCTCGAGGAAGAATTCCATCAACAACAGGGGTTTAATAATGGGGACCGCTGGTAAAGGTGTTCTGCCCGAGAATTTTGGCGTAGCAAGGCGGGGTGAAATCGGTCAGGAGGGCAGAGCTGTCATCACGAGTTGTGATGGGATCCTTGATGTCGTCGGGGCCGAGGGACCAGAAGCGGTCGGCGTCAACGGTGGGGCAGTAAAGCTCGTTGCGGGGGCGGTGGAAGTAGCGCATGCCGATCTTGCCGAAGCATTTTGGACGGCGGCTATCGTGGAGCATTCGGTGATGGCGCATATCTCTGGCGCCACCGCTGCCTCCAGGGTGACTCCGATTCTTCTTGAAACAGGTCTTCGTCGCCGCTACCGTTGCCCTTACTGCCCCCTGGAATCTATCCCATCCTTTTCTCCCTGGGGTTGGGACTTCGGAGATGGAGCAAAATGAGGTGGGGCGAGAGCCGATAGGCCTGCTACACGCACTGAAAAACGTGGCTGGGAAGGACGAAAACAGGAAGAGAAGTTTGCAGCTTGAAGCGGCCTCCGGTGTGTCCTTTCCAAGCCATGTTCTCAAGCCTTGTAATAATGTATTCTTTTCTAGCCCTCCGGGTCTTGTAACGTACATCTTGTTAGTTGAAAAATGAGAAGGAGATTTTGTTACCTCGTCCACACCTCGCATCGAATTGTTGTCTGTCGAACTTCCTTCTTCTTTCTTCTCTCTTCCCCCTTCTTTTTTTTTTTTTTTTTTTTTTTGACATCGTCCTAAGGTCACCGGTGACCCTTTTATCCATGTTGAATTGTTGTTTGTCGAGCTCCTTTTCGACTTTTACGTCATTCGAAGGTGCCCGATTGCCATCGTATCAACCCATCTTTTCCGTCGGTGGCCGCAGGCTCGCCTGGAGCCATTCGGGTTTGGTGTCCCCCTCAGGGCTTGAGCTCGAAGGTTCGAGCTTCCGTCACCCTGAGGAAGTTGTCCAATTTTGTGTCAAAAGCTTCCTTGAAAGCTGGGACTCCTGATGGGAGCCCCAATCCTTGCTGTGATAGGGTTCTCTGCACCTTGGACACAGTTTGTTTTCCAATCGTCGCTGACGTGGTCCATCGCCTTCCTTTTTCTTTTCACTTGGAATTTTTCTCCGCTCTCAGCGAGGCTACGGGAGTTCGACTCCCGTAGGTGAAGTCAGGGCAAAGTTCGGCTCCCGTGGGAGTCTGGATGAAGATCACCAGTAGTTGAAGTTGGTGACGAAGTCCGGTTCCCGTAGGAGTCCGGATGGAATCCTCCCTGTGATTGGAGTTGCGGGCGGAGCCCGGCTCCCGTAGGAGTCCGGGCGGAGTCTTCCTACAATTAAAGTAAGGTGCGAAGTCCGGCTCCCGTAGGAGTCCGGACGAAGTCCTCCTAGCGGTAGAAGTTGCGGACGGAGCTCGGCTCCCGTAGGAGTCCGAGCCTTCGATTTCGCTCAATCTAAGGTGAGGTTCTCCTCCTGTCCTTAGCAGGGCTGTGGGGGCATGTATGGGCGTTGCAGGGCCTCTCCCCCCATCCGGTCTAAATGGAACCGGACCTTCGACTTTGCTCAAGTTAGGGCGAGGTTCTCCTCCTGTCCCTAACAGGGCTGTGGGGGCATGTATGGGCGTTGCAGGGCCTCTCCCCCCATCCGGTCTAAATGGAACTGGGCCTTCGACTTTGCTCAAGTTAGGGCGAGGTTCTCCTCCTGTCTCTAACAGGGCTGTGGGGGCGCATATGGGCGTTGCAGGGCCTCTCCCCCCATCCGGTCTAAATGGAACCGGGCCTTCGACTTTGCTCAAGTTAGGGCGAGGTTCTCCTCCTGTCCCTAACAGGGCTGTGGGGGCGCATATGGGCGTTGCAGGGCCTCTCCCCCCATCCGGTCTAAATGGAACCGGGCCTTCGACTTTGTTCAAGTTAGGGCGAGGTTCTCCTCCAGTCCCTAACAGGACTGTGGGGGCGCATATGGGCGTTGCAGGGCCTCTCCCCCCATCCGGTCTAAATAGAACCGGGCCTTCGACTTTGTCGGGATGAGGTTTCCCTTTCGTTTTCGATACAGTTTGTTTGAATTGTCCAAAGACATATAGGTATGCAATTTTCAATTAAAATGAAGTTACTGGTAGTACATCCGTAAGTTTTTCGAGCTCCACGATCGTGGGAGGTCGGTGTTGGGAATAGTGTCCCAAAGCCAATCGTCAGCCTGTTGACGGTTGTGCTCTTTTTGTATTAGTACATGAATTATAAATAAATAAAAGTTATTTTGGTATTTTTTCATCACAAATATTTCATCTTCTAATGAACTCCTGTATTGTGGTGAAGTCCTTAGGACTATTTAGACTCGACAAAGGAGGATTTGTCGTTTAGTCCTTAAACATGTTCGCGACCAAATGATACGTTGTTACCAAGGACGACAATATTTATCGAGCATAGGTCGTTGTGTGCCATATGGATTGGTTGTCCTCATAACCAAAGAGTGTGGAGACACTGGTATGGCATACAGGTGAGATGTAATGGTACATCTGCACTGAATGTGACCAACTCCGGAGCTATTTCTGCTGTCAAGATTTGCTCCGATGGGATATGGGTATAAATGTCCCTCCGACCTGAGACCGCCACGATGACTTGCAAGCAACTCACTGCACTTAGGCACTGGACTACCTGAATTTCTAATTCAGTGACGGAAGGTTGCTGGGTGTAGTCAAGTACTTGACTTGTCGGTGCGTGTGTCAAGATGGGATTGACCACTCCAGTTTAGGAGCTGTGTACAGTCATGTTTCAATTTAGCAAAACCTTGGCCAGGGTAGTCCTAGTGAGGAGTCACAGGACTAATTGAGTTGAGCACGATTCGGATGATATCATCAGGGTTGACAGTTTAACTCTGAGTCATCCTAAACACAGGGGTCAAAAGGGATGAATTATACGGTAACCATATTCACGTAGGTTCTGAATGTTGCGATTGCGATTATTCAACCTATCCGGTCGTCGGGTACCATTGCTAGATGGTCACTTCGATTAATACAGAAATTGGTTCCTGTGCTACCGGCTTAGGTTCGAACCTGCGGGGTCACACACATTAGAGGTTCCTTTCTGATCTGATGGCTGATTATGAGTCTTATCTATCTGAAACTCTATGATTGAGAATTAGGATTCTCTAATCATGAGTTCCACACATTTTGGGTACCGGGGTCAAAATTTTGAATTTCGAATTTTGAATTTGAAATTTGAACTCTTTGATCAGGGTTTCATATCGATGGTCTCTGATGCCTGATTGCCCATCGGATTTGGACTCAACATTTATGAGAGGTTTAATTAGTGATTTAATCACTAATTAACTCAATTTGATTGAGTAATTATTTTTGGATCAAGTCCAATTGAATTGGATTCAGTTTGGATTGACCCGATTAGGTTAAATGTTGACCTAATCGCTAAGGTGGTTTAGTCCCTGATTTGATCAGGGGTTAGGTTTAGTTAATTCCTGATTTGATTAGAATTTTATTAAGCCTAATTAAGCCTAATTATGTTGGATTTAATTTGGTCTAATTGTGCTCAACCTATTTTAAACTAGGTTGGCTCAATTTGAATCAAACCACCTTGTTTTAAATTCCCTGCGTCACCCAACTTCCTTGCACCCATTTGAATTCACGAGAAGAAACTTCTTGTGAAATTTTTCTCATGCAAAACCCTTCCCCACGTCCTCATTTGTGCACCATATGGATGGATAAAATAATTAGTTAGCCATTCAAATTCAAAGCATGTTTGAATTTGAATGGATAACTTATCACTTGCCCTTTCATCCTTATCCATTTTGTGCGCCATATTACTTACACGAGAAAAGGTTTCTCATGAAACTTTTTCCATGCACAAAAAGCCACGCCCCTTCTCTTCTCACGCCCAAAAGGATAGGGATAAGTTGGTTTTCATTTGAATTCAAATTTGATTTGAATTCAAATGTGTAACCTCTTGTCTTTATCCTCTCCGCGGATAAGACACGTTCGACGTTGTTTTAAAAAGAGGAGAAAGGTGGGACGTGCGTAGAAAAATTAGGAGAGAAACTTTGGGGCATGAGGAAGGCTTCTACGCAAGGTGAAGGTCCAAAACCTTTCGAGAGAAAAAGAAAGAAAAGAGAGAAAATTGGGCGTAGGATTTTTGGTGTGTACCCTAGGGTTTCTACCTAGGGTTCGGGAAGTGAGATTGGTGTGCCACGAGTGTCGTGAGTCCACCAAATTTTAGAGAGAGATCCATCAACCTCTCAAGTAATTGTGCAAATGATCCGGAGCATCTGAGAAGTCGGCACACATCGATCGAAGGAGTTCGATCAACATCTGCCATCAAAAGGGTGAAATCACGAACTAGCATTCGTGAGGAGCTGATCAGACGGGAGCTTCGTGTGGATGATCCACAGAGGCCAGACAGTTGGGTGGCTGTGACGTGACGATCAGAGCCCTCCGACGGTGATCAGATTGTGGTGATCGACTACCCGCAAAAGGTGATGTGTTCTGAACACAGTACTGTAAAACGTTTACTGATTCAAATTTGAATTTCAAATTTAAATGCATGCTATTGTATCATATTTAGATCCTAGTGTAGGGTTAATTAGTATTAATTAATGAGATTAATTAATAATTCCACTGTAAAATAGTAATTTTGAAAAGTTTTAAAATTACCATTTTGCCCTGCACTAAATTTTCGCTTCAATTGGTATCAGAGCAGGTTCTAGAATATGATATACATATGCATGCGTAGATTAAGGTGTAATCTATAAGTTTAAATTTGAAATTCAAAATTCAAAATTTGAAATTCAAAAAGATTTGAAATTTGAAATTTGAAATTTGTTAGAAGTTTCAAATTTGAAATTTGAAATTTGAAATTTGAAATTTGGTTGAAATCTCAAATTTGAAATTTGAAATTTGAAATTCAAAATTTGAAATTTGAAATTTAAAATTCAAAATTTAAAATTCAAAGATTGAAAATTCGAAATTTGAAATTTGGTTGAAATCTCAAATTTGAAATTTAAAATTTGAAATTTGAAATTTGAAATTTGAAATTCAAAATTTAAATTTTGAAATTTGTATATTTAGATATACATGATCCAAGTAGCAAGTAATCTAATTGGGTTGGTTGCCATGGCCGTCCGGTCATAGGAGAAAAGTAGGGTTTAAAGGCCCTCTCTTCCCATTCGATGGGGTCTCCTATGGCGGTAGGGGTGCCGATGCAATTATATCCCATGCCGATGAAGCAGCGAAAGGACTTAATTAAGAAATTTATCATGAATGTGTTAGATTAGATCTAAAAGAAAATTTATGATTTATTTTGAGTTATTTTCTGTTATGAAATGAGCAATAGAATTGCTGTTTATGAAATGTGCTGACCCGTTTGTGAAATGAGTTAACACATTTGGTGAACAGAAAATAAAATCTTTCAAATTTGAAAATTATTTTCGAAATGCCAAATCCTGACCCATCAGCCAAGTACTTAATTAAAAGAATTAAGTGTTGTCTAGTAGGTCTAGAATTGTGAATTAAGACCTAAGACAATTGCATAAACTTTTGGGTCAATGGGTTAGATGAATTAGGTCCATAATTGGGTAAGACCTAAGGTTAGTTTAAAAAAATGGACGAATTGGAGTAATTGGTCAAATCTAATCAAAAGTTGAATTAGATTAGGTCAAGGATACTCTAGACTCAACTTCAATAGTTGTAGTTGAATGGGTCCATGTCTTTAACTAGACCAAGATGGACTTAATTCATGGCTACGCGGTGGAGCTCTATTTACTAAGTTGATCAAAATTAAAACTAATGAACCGGTTGGTGTCTAAGGTAAGTTCGGCAGTTTTGACCAGTGGTTCTTAAGCGGAAGCTACTCGCATTGATTCGATCATTGACGAGTTAATGGCAAATCCCCACCACTGATCTCACTTACCTGGCCAATCTGGTAAGTTAGATTTTGATTAGATCACTTGGTGATTAGAGCTCACCCATGTCATTAGGTAAATCAGTATGACTGATTTAGGTGCTCCTAATGCCAGCTTTAATTAAATCCTTTTTAATCTGACTTGGTGAAGTCAGTGGGAGGATTGAAATTGGCTGGATGATTTCTTCTCTACTATTCTTTAATAAAATCCTCAAAATTATTAGGTCCCTAAAATGATTAAGTTATAATGATAACTAAGTCATAGCCTCCCATTAAGTGAATGATAATGAGTCCATTAGTTCAATCATCATTGGAGGCCCAAAGGCCTGGTGCTCATTGGCTAATGGAATTATTATTCATAATATGATAATTTGATTGAGTCTTTCTGATGGTGGTTAGGTTGGCCGGCCAAAGTCGGGCCTGATCATTTATTGGTCCGATTCACTAAATTAAGTCATGTTAATGGTTGGACCTAACCAGATCTTTTCAGTGGAGGCCAAAGCCTACTGATTAGGTTCTGGGGCAAAATAAATTACTAGAAGTTGTTTAGAGAAACAACTGGTTAAGAACCTACCCATAGATGCACATGGGTTGACCAACCAAAGTTGGGCTCGTGTGTAGTCTGTGTGGATTCTAGTACCCATTAAGGAATTAAAGTAATTTCTCGAATTGGAGGATGAGGCTACCAGTTCGTAAAAATATTGGGAAAAACTTTAGACTAAAGTCCAAGTCTTTAGTATTAATTTATGTACTAATAGAGGTCTCGTTTTTCTTTAAGCAGCTATGGCCACTACCCTGTCGCTCCGGTCATTATTAGATAATGACAAGCTCATGGGATCCAATTTCGATAGCTGGTATCGAAAATTGAAAATCGTCCTTGAGCATGAACGGATCCTTTATGTAGTAACGGATCCAGCACCTGAGGAGCCAGCTCTGAATGCTAGTAAAGCGATCCGAGACACTTATTTGAAGTGGCTCAATGACCGCACCACCGTTCGATGTATTATGCTGGCAGCAATGAATGACGAGTTCAGCCGAAGGTTTGAGAACGCCCAGCCACAGGAGATGCTTCAAATGTTGAACGACTCCTTTGGCACGCCTGACGATGTTGAAAGGCACAAAACTAGTTGTGCTATTTTCAATGCTCGGATGAGGGATGGGGCCTCAGTCACTGATCATGTACTGTATATGATCGAGATGATTGAGCGCCTAAGCAAATTGGGCTTTCCTCTGCACGAGCAGCTCGGTAAGGATGCGATCCTTAATTCCTTGCCCAAGTCCTTCCTCCCATTCCTTACTCATTTTTGAATGACAAAGCCTGCAGTAAACTACCACAGATTGTTGGGGTTGCTACAGAACTTTGAGAAGGATCACCAACTCCATAAGGAGTCGGTGAATGTAGTGGGAGGGTCTTCTTCTCGTCGTCAACCCTTTGGGAAGGGGAAGAAGAACAAGAAGAAGAAAAATAAGAAGGTGCAATCTCATGCTGGGACAGTAGCACGGGGTCAGACCAAGAAGCGCAAGCATGACCAGAGCCAGGCGGAGTGCTTCTTTTGCAAGAAGCACGGGCATTGGAAGAGGAACTGTCCTCAATACATTGCCTCCCTGGACCCGAACAGGCCAAAGAAGAAGCAAGGTAATTATATGATAACTCCTTGCAACTTTTCGATTTGTGATACTACTGCCTGGGTATTGGATACCGGAAGCCCTTATCATATTTGTAATTCGATGCAGGGTCTGCAGGTCAGTAGGAGATTTGATGAAGGCGAGAGGTACCTGAATGTTGGAGATGGAAGCAAAGTTCCAGTTCTAGCTTTAGGAATCATAAGTCTTGTAATCAATTCTCGTAATGTAATTCTGAGTGAATGTCACTATTGTCCAAGTTTTTTATTAAATATTATTTCTGTAGGCCTTTTGGCCATGTACGGTTATAATTTTTTAATAAAAGAAAATATTTGCAATATCATTTTAAATGGTGTTACAATATTTGTTGGACAATTAAATAATGGAATTTACTTACTATCACAGCCTGTTAATGTGGTTCAAAAATTCGGTAAACGCTCTAGAATAGATAATGTGTCAGAAGTCTACCTTTGGCACTGTAGGCTAGGTCATATCAATAAGAACAGGATAAACAGGTTGGCTCAAGAAGGAATTCTTGAAGTTAGTGATTGTGAATCACTTCCAACTTGTGAGTCCTGTCTTCTTGGAAAGATGACCAAGTCACCTTTTACTGAAAAAGGTGAGCGAGCCAGTGAACTCTTAGGTCTGGTACATTCTGATGTATGTGGACCCATGAGCTCAAGTGCAAGAGGTGAATTTTTCTACTTCATAACCTTCACAGACGACCTATCTAGGTATGGGTATGTCTATTTAATGAAGCATAAGTCGAAATCATTTGAAATGTTCAAACTATTCCGAAATGAGGTAGAAAAATAAACTGGGAAGTGTATTAAAACTCTTCGATCTGATCGAAGAGGTGAATACCTTTCCAATGAGTTTCTGACGTATCTAGGGGAGAATGGGATTCTCTCTCAGTGGACTCCTCCTGGAACACCACAGCATAATGGTGTGTCTGAAAGGAGGAATCGGACCCTGTTAGACATGGTTCGATCCATGATGGGGTTTGCTGGTCTGCCGATCTCCCTCTGGGGATATGCGCTCGAATCGGCTTGTTACCTTTTAAATAGAGTTCCGAGTAAGTCTGTAGCCAAAACGCCATATGAGATATGGATAGGACGTAAGCCAGTACTCTCGCACCTTAGGGTTTGGGGGTGTCCGACTTATGTTAAACGTTTAATTACAGACAAGCTTGGACCTAGGTCTGACAAGTGTAATTTTATAGGGTATCCAAAAGAGACCAAAGGGTATTATTTCTATCTTGCTGATGAGCAAAAGGTGTTTGTCAGCCTTAAGGCAATCTTTTTAGAAAAGGAGTTCCTTAGTGAAGGAACTGTTGCCTCTAAAGTCGAACTTGACGAAGTTCGACAGATAGAAAAACCGACACATGTTACTGAACCTGAACCGGATTTGATTAGATCAGATCCGGAGCCCATTGATTATGCACCCTTAAGGCGGTCTGGTAGAGTACCACATCAATCGGACAGATACTATGATTTCTTGATCCGGGATGGTGATCCTATCGAACTTGATGAAAACGATGAGGATCCGATCACCTACATGGATGCAATGCAGAGACCTGACTCTGAGAAATGGCTAGAGGCCATGAAATCCGAAATGGAGTCCATGAAGGTCAACGATGTGTGGATATTGGTTGACCCACCCGAAGGAGTAAAACCCATAGGGTGTAAGTGGGTCTTCAAAAGGAAGAGGGGCGCAGACGGAAAGGTGGAGACCTATAAAGCCCGTCTGGTTGCCAAGGGATATCGTCAACGTTATGGTATAGACTATGACTAGATATTTTCTCCTGTGGCAATGCTCAAATCCATTCGGATTATGCTTGCGATAGCTGCCCATCTGGACTATGAAATCTGGCAGATGGATGTGAAGACAGCTTTCCTAAACGGAGAGCTGGACGAAGAGGTGTATATGATACAACCTGAAGGGTTCACATCCACAGATGAGTCTAAGGTGTGCAAGCTACAGAGGTCCATTTATGGACTTAAGCAGGCATCTCGGAGTTGGAACATACATTTTGATAGGACGATCAAAACGTATGGCTTCGTTAAGAACGGAGAAGAACCCTGCATTTATAAGTGGGCTAATGGTCCAGCAGTAGTATTTCTTGTATTGTATATGGATGACATTCTCTTAATCGAGAATGATGTCCCTGCATTACAAGGAATAAAGATTTGGCTATCGTCACAGTTCTCCATGAAGGATTTGGGAGAAGCTTCCTACATCCTAGGGATGAGGATCTATAGGGATAGATCCAAAAAGTTGCTTGGCTTATCCCAGTCCACGTACATTGATACTATGCTGAAAAAGTTCAGCATGGAAATTCCAAGAAAGGCTATCTACCGATAGGCTATGGAATTTCTCTCTCGAAGAGGGATTGTCCGACAACACCTCAAGAGAGAGAGCGTATGGGTAGGATTCCATATGCTTCGGCAGTGGGATCTATCATGTACGCCATGACATGTACACGACCAGATGTGGCATACTCACTAGGGGTAGTGAGTAGATACCAATCTGATCCAAGAGAGAATCACTGGAAGGTTGTTAAAACCATCCTGAAGTATTTAAGAAATACTAAGGACCAGTGGCTTATATATGGTGAATCGGACTTGAGACTTATAGGGTTTACAGACTCTAGTTTCCAGTCTGATCGCGATGATAGCAAGAGTGTGTCAGGATTTATTTTTACCCTTAATGGTGGGGCTGTCTGCTGGAAGAGTTCCAAGCAGCACACTATGGCTGATTCAGTATGCGAGGCGGAGTATATTGCTGCATCAGATGCTGCCAAAGAAGCGGTGTGGCTGAGGAAATTCATCACCGAGCTCGGAGTAGCACCCTCCCTTGTTGGTCCAGTTCTGCTCTACTGCGACAGCTCTGGAGCCATTGCTCAGGCGAAGGAACCAAAGGCACACCAGCGGACGAAGCATATTCTGTGCCGCTACCATCTCATTCGGGAGATCGTGGATCGAGGTGACGTCGACCTTCAGAAGATCGACAGGAAGGAAAACCTGGCCGACCCATTCACTAAAGCCATTGCGGTGAAGGAGTTCAACGACTACAAGTCGAAGATGGGTATTAGATACTGCACCGATCGGCTTTAGGCCAAGTGGGAGATTGTTGGGAATAGTGTCCAAAGCCAATCGTCAGCCTGTTGATGGTTGTGCTCCTTTGTATTAGTACGTGAATTATAATAAATAAAAGTTATTTTGGTATTTTTTCATCACAAATGTTTTCATCTTCTAATGAACTCCTGTGTTGTGGTGAAGTCCTTAGGACTATTTAGACTCGACAAAGGAGGATTTGTCGCTTAGTCCTTAAACATGTTCGCGACCAAATGATACGTTGTTACCAAGGACGACAATTTTATCGAGCATAGGTCGTTGTGTGCCATATGGGTTGGTTGTCCTCATAACCAAAGAGTGTGGAGACACTGGTATGGCATACAGGTGAGATGTAATGGTACATCTGCACTGAACGTGACCAACTCCGGAGCTATTTCTGCTGTCAAGATTTGCTCCGATGGGATATGGGTATAAATGTCCCTCCGACCTGAGACCGCCACGGTGACTTGCAAGCAACTCACTGCACTTAGGCACTGGACTACCTGAATTTCTAATTCAGTGACGGAAGGCTGCTGGGTGTAGTCAAGTACTTGACTTGTCGGTGCGTGTGTCAAGATGGGATTGACCACTCCAGTTTAGGAGCTGTGTACAGTCGTGTTTCAATTTAGCAAAACCTTGGCCAGGGTAGTCCTAGTGAGGAGTCACAGGACTAATTGAGTTGAGCACGATTCGGATGATATCATCAGGGTTGACAGTTTAACCCTGAGTCATCCTAAACACAGGGGTCAAAAGGGATGAATTATACGGTAACCATATTCACGTAGGTTCTGAATGTTGCGATTGCGATTATTCGACCTATCCGATCGTCGGGTACCATTGCTAGATGGTCACTTCGATTAGTACAGGAATTGGTTCCTGTGCTACCGGCTTAGGTTCGAACCTGCGGGGTCACACACATTAGAGGTTCCTTTCTGATCTGATGGCTGATTATGAGTCTTATCTGTCTGGACTCTATGATTGAGAATTAGGATTCTCTGATCATGAGTTCCACACATTTTGGGTACCGGGGTCAAAATTTTGAATTTTAAATTTTGAATTTGAAATTTGAACTCTTTGATCAGGGTTTCATATCGATGGTCTCTGATGCCTGATTGCCCATCGGATTTGGACTCAATATTTATGAGAGGTTTAATTAGTGATTTGATCACTAATTAACTCAATTTGATTGAGTAATTATTTTTGGATCAAGTCCAATTGAATTGGATTCAGTTTGGATTGACCCGATTAGGTTAAATGTTGACCTAATCGCTAAGGTGGTTTAGTCCCTGATTTGATCAGGGGTTAGGTTTAGTTAATTCTGATTTGATTAGGATTTTATTGAGCCTAATTAAGCCTAATTATGTTGGGTTTAATTTTCTAATTGTGCTTAACCTATTTTAATAGGTTGGCTCAATTTGAATCAAACCACCTTGTTTTAAATTCCCTGCGCACCCAACTTCCTTGCACCCATTTGAATTCACGAGAAGAAACTTCTCGTGAAATTTTTCTCACGCAAAACCCTTCCCACGCCTCATTTGTGCGCCATATGGATGGATAAAATAATTAGTTAGCCATTCAAATTCAAAGCATGTTTGAATTTGAATGGATAACTTATCACTTGCCCTTCATCCTTATCCATTTTGTGCGCCACATTACTTACACGAGAAAAGGTTTCTCGTGAAACTTTTCCATGCACAAAAGCCACGCCCCTTCTCTTCTCACGCCCAAAAGGATAGGGATAAGTTGGTTTTGTTTGAATTCAAATTTGATTTGAATTCAAATGTGTAACCACTTGTCTTTATCCTCTCACGCGGATAAGACACGTTCGACGTTGTTTTAAAAAGAGGAGAAAGGTGGGACGTGCGTAGAAAATTTTAGGAGAGAAACTTTGGGGCGTGAGGAAGGCTTTGCAAAGGTGAAGGTCCAAAACCTTCCGAGAGAAAAAGAAAGAAAAGAGAAAATTGGGCGCAGGGTTTTTGGTGTGTACCCTAGGGTTTCTACCTAGGGTTCGGGAAGTGAGATTGGTGTGCCACGAGTGTCGTGAGTCCACCAAATTTTAGGAGAGATCCATCAGCCTCTCAAGCAACTGTGCAGATGATCCGAGCATCCGAGAAGTCGGCACACATCGATCGAAGGAGTTCGATCAACATCTGCCATCAAAAGGGTGAAATCACGAACTAGCATTCGTGAGGAGCTGATCAGACGGGAGCTTCGTGTGGATGATCCGCAGAGGCCAGACATTGGTGGCTGACGTGATGATCAGAGCCCCGACGGTGATCAGATTGCGGTGATCGACTACCCGCAAAAGGTGATGTGTTCTGAACACAGTACTGTAAAAGGTTTACTGATTCAAATTTGAATTTCAAATTTAAATGCATGCTGTTGTATCATATTTAGATCCTAGTGTAGGGTTAATTAGTATTAATTAATGAGATTAATTAATAATTCCTGTAAAATAGTAATTTTGAAAAAGTTTTAAAATTACCATTTTGCCCCTGCACTAAATTTTCGCTTCAATTGGTATCAGAGCAGGTTCTAGAATTGATATACATATGCATGCGTAGATTAAGGTGTAATCTATAAGTTTAAATTTGAAATTCAAAATTCGAAATTCAAAAAGATTTAAA
>NC_025995.2:63966798-64008416 GCF_000442705.2 Elaeis guineensis | reverse complement strand
TGTTGATGGTTTGTGCTCCTTTTGTATTAGTACATGAATTATAAATAAATAAAAGTTATTTTGGTATTTTTTCATCACAAATGTTTCATCTTCTAATGAACTCCTGTGTTGTGGTGAAGTCCTTAGGACTATTTAGACTCGACAAAGGAGGATTTGTCGTTTAGTCCTTAAACATGTTCGCGACCAAATGATACGTTGTTACCAAGGACGACAATATTTATCGAGCATAGGTCGTTGTGTGCCATATGGGTTGGTTGTCCTCATAACCAAAGAGTGTGGAGACACTGGTATGGCATACAGGTGAGATGTAATGGTACATCTGCACTGAACGTGACCAACTCCGGAGCTATTTCTGCTGTCAAGATTTGCTCCGATGGGATATGGGTATAAATGTCCCTCCGACCTGAGACCGCCACGGTGACTTGCAAGCAACTCACTGCACTTAGGCACTGGACTACCTGAATTTCTAATTCAGTGACGGAAGGTTGCTGGGTGTAGTCAAGTACTTGACTTGTCGGTGCGTGTGTCAAGATGGGATTGACCACTCCAGTTTAGGAGCTGTGTACAGTCGTGTTTCAATTTAGCAAAACCTTGGCCAGGGTAGTCCTAGTGAGGAGTCACAGGACTAATTGAGTTGAGCACGATTCGGATGATATCATCAGGGGTTGACAGTTTAACTCTGAGTCATCCTAAAGCACAGGGGGTCAAAAGGATGAATTATACGGTAACCATATTCACGTAGGTTCTGAATGTTGCGATTGCGATTATTCGACCTATCCGGTCATCGGGTACCATTGCTAGATGGATCACTTCGATTAGTACAGAAATTGGTTCCTGTGTCTACCGGTTTAGGTTCGAACCTGCGGGGGTCACACACATTAGAGGTTCCTTTCTGATCTGATGGCTGATTATGAGTCTTATCTATCTGGAACTCTATGATTGAGAATTAGGATTCTCTAATCCATGAGTTCCACACATATTTGGGTACCGGGGTCAAAATTTGAATTTGAATTTTGAATTTGAAATTTGAACTCTTTGATCAGGTTTCATATCGTGGTCTCTGAGCTGATTGCCCATCAATTTGGACTCAATATTTATGAGAGGTTTAATTAGTGATTTAATCACTAATTAACTCAATTTGATTGAGTAATTATTTTTGGATCAAGTCCAATTGAATTGGATTCAGTTTGGATGACCCGATTAGGTTAAATGTTGACCTAATCGCTAAGGTGGTTTAGTCCCTGATTTGATCAGGGGTTAGGTTTAGTTATTCCTGATTTGATTAAATTTTATTAAGCCTAATTAAGCCTAATTATGTTGGGTTTAATTTGGTCTAATTGTGCTCAACCTATTTTAAACTAGGTTGGCTCAATTTGAATCAAACCACCTTGTTTTAAATTCCCTGCGTCACCCAACTTCCTTGCACCCATTTGAATTCACGAGAAGAAACTTCTCATGAAATTTTCTCATGCAAAACCCTTCCCCACGTCCTCATTTGTGCGCCATATGGATGGATAAAATAATTAGTTAGCCATTCAAATTCAAAGCATGTTTGAATTTGAATGGATAACTTATCACTTGCCCTTTCATCCTTATCCATTTTGTGCGCCACATTACTTACACGAGAAAAGGTTTCTCGTGAAACTTTTCTCACGCACAAAAACCACACCCCTTCTCTTCTCAGCCCAAAAGGATAGGGATAAGTTGGTTTTCGTTGAATTCAAATTTGATTTGAATTCAAATGTGTAACCTCTTGTCTTTATCCTCTCACGCGGATAAGACACGTTCGACGTTATTTTAAAAAGAGGAGAAAGGTGGGACGTGCGTAAAAAATTAGGAGAGAAACTTTGGGGCGTGAGGAAGGCTTCTGCACAAGGTGAAGGTCCAAAACCTTCCGAGAGAAAAAGAAAGAAAAGAGAGAAAATTGGGCGCAGGGTTTTTGGTGTGTACCCTAGGGAACCTAGGGTTCGGGAAGTGAGATTGGTGTGCCACGAGTGTCGTGAGTCCACCAAATTTCAGAGAGAGATCCATCAGCCTCTCAAGTAGCTGTGCAGATGATCCAGAGTGTCCGAGAAGTCGGCACACCTCGATCGAAGGAGTTCGATCAACATCTGCCATCAAAAGGGTGAAATCACGAACTAGCATTCGTGAGGAGCTGATCAGACGGGAGCTTCGTGTGGATGATCCGCAGATGCCAGATAGTTGGGTGGCTACGACGTGATGATCAGAGCCCTCCGACGGTGATCAGATTGCGGTGATCGACTACCCGCAAAAGGTGATGTGTTCTGAACACAGTACTGTAAAATGTTTACTGATTCAAATTTGAATTTCAAATTTAAATGCATGCTGTTGTATCATATTTAGATCCTAGTGTAGGGTCAATTAGTATTAATTAATGAGATTAATTAATAATTCTGCTGTAAAATAGTAATTTTGAAAAAGTTTTAAAATTACCATTTTGCCCCTGCACTAAATTTTCGCTTCAATTGGTATCAGAGCAGGTTCTAGAATATGATATACATATGCATGCATAGATTAAGGTGTAATCTATAAGTTTAAATTTGAAATTCAAAATTCAAAATTCGAAATTCAAAAAGATTTGAAATTTGAAATTTGTTAGAAGTTTCAAATTTGAAATTCGAAATTTGAAATTTGAAATTTGGTTGAAATCTCAAATTTGAAATTTGAAATTTGAAATTCGAAATTTGAAATTTGAAATTCAAAATTCAAAATTTGAAATTTGAAATTTGGTTGAAATCTCAAATTTGAAATTTGAAATTTGAAATTCGAAATTTGAAATTTGAAATTCAAAATTCAAAATTTAAAATTCAAAGATTGAAAATTCGAAATTTGAAATTTGGTTGAAATCTCAAATTTGAAATTTAAAATTTGAAATTTGAAATTTGAAATTTGAAATTCGAAATTCAAAATTTAAATTTTGAAATTTGTATATTTAGATATACATGATCCAAGTAGCAAGTAATCTAATTGGGTTGGTTGCCATGGCCGTCCGGTCATAAGAGAAAAGTAGGGTTTAAAGGCCCTCTCTTCCCATTCGATGGGGTCTCCTATGGCGGTAGGGGTGCCGATGCAATTATATCCTATGTCGATGAAGCAGCGAAAGGACTTAATTAAGAAATTTATCATGAATGTGTTAGATTAGATCTAAAAGAAAATTTATGATTTATTTTGAGTTATTTTCTGTTATGAAATGAGCAATAGAATTGCTGTTTATGAAATATGCTGACCCGTTTGTGAAATGAGTTAACACATTTGGTGAACAGAAAATAAAATCTTTCAAATTTGAAAATTGTTTTCGAAATGCCAAACCCTGACCCATCAGCCCAAGTACTTAATTAAAAGAATTAAGTGTTGTCTAGTAGGTCTAGAATTGTGAATTAAGACCTAAGACAATTGCATAAACTTTTGGGTCAATGGGTTAGATGAATTAGGTCCATAATTGGGTAAGACCTAAGGTTAGTTTAAAAAAATGGACGAATTGGAGTAATTGATCAAATCTAATCAAAAGTTGAATTAGATTAGGTCAAGGATACTCTAGACTCAACTTCAATAGTTGTAGTTGAATAGGTCCATGTCTTTAACTAGACCAAGATGGACTTAATTCATGGCTACGCGGTGGAGCTCTATTTACTAAGTTGATCAAAATTAAAACTAATGAACCGGTTGGTGTCTAAGGTAAGTTCGGCAGTTTTGACCAGTGATTCTTAAGCGGGAGCTACTCGCATTGATTCGATCATTGACGAGTTAATGGCAAATCCCCACCACTGATCTCACTTACCTGGCCAATCTGGTAAGTTAGATTTTGATTAGATCACTTGGTGATTAGAGCTCACCCATGTCATTAGGTAAATCAGTATGACTGATTTAGGTGCTCCTAATGCCAGCTTTAATTAAATCCTTTTTAATCTGACTTGGTGAAGTCAGTGGGAGGATTGAAATTGGTTGGATGATTTCTTCTCTACTATTCTTTAATAAAATCCTCAAAATTATTAGGTCCCTAAAATGATTAAGTTATAATGATAACTAAGTCATAGCCTCCCATTAAGTGAATGATAATGAGTCCATTAGTTCAATCATCATTGGAGGCCCAAAGGCCTGGTGCTCATTGGCTAATGGAATTATTATTCATAATATGATAATTTGATTGAGTCTTTCTGATGGTGGTTAGGTTGGCCGGCCAAAGTCGGGCCTGATCATTTATTGGTCCGATTCACTAAATTAAGTCATGTTAATGGTTGGACCTAACCAGATCTTTTCAGTGGAGGCCAAAGCCTACTGATTAGGTTCTGGGGCAAAATAAATTACTAGAAGTTGTTTAGAGAAACAACTGGTTAAGAACCTACCCATAGATGCACATGGGTTGACCAACCAAAGTTGGGCTCGTGTGTAGTCTGTGTGGATTCTAGTACCCATTAAGGAATTAAAGTAATTCCTCGAATTGGAGGATGAGGCTACCAGTTCGTAAAAATATTGGGAAAAACATTAGACTAAAGTCCAAGTCTTTAGTATTAATTTATGTACTAATAGAGGTCTCGTTTTCCTTTAAGCAGCTATGGCCACTACCCTGTCGCTCCGGTCATTATTAGATAATGACAAGCTCATGGGACCCAATTTCGATAGCTGGTATCGAAAATTGAAAATCGTCCTTGAGCATGAACAGATTCTTTATGTAGTAACGGATCCAGCACCTGAGGAGCCAGCTCCGAACGCTAGTAAAGCGATCCGAGACACTTACTTGAAGTGGCTCAATGACCGCACCACCGTTCGATGTATTATGCTGGCAGCAATGAATGATGAGTTCAGCCGAAGGTTTGAGAACGCCCAGCCACAGGAGATGCTTCAAATGTTGAACGACTCCTTTGGCACGCCTGACGATGTTGAAAGGCACAAAACTAGTTGTGCTATTTTCAATGCTCAGATGAGGGATGGAGCCTCAGTCACTGATCATGTACTGTATATGATTGAGATGATTGAGCGCCTAAGCAAATTGGGCTTTCCTCTGCACGAGCAGCTCGGTAAGGATGCGATCCTTAATTCCTTGCCCAAGTCCTTCCTCCCATTCCTTACTCATTTTGAATGACAAAGCCTGCAGTAAACTACCACGGATTGTTGGGGTTGCTGCAGAACTTTGAGAAGGTTCACCAACTCCATAAGGAGTCGGTGAATGTAGTGGGAGGGTCTTCTTCTCGTCGTCAACCCTTTGGGAAGGGGAAGAAGAACAAGAAGAAGAAAAATAAGAAGGTGCAATCTCATGCTGGGACAGTAGCATGGGGTCAGACCAAGAAGCACAAGCATGACCAGAGCCAGGCGGAGTGCTTCTTTTGCAAGAAGCACGGGCATTGGAAGAGGAACTGTCCTCAATACATTGCCTCCCTGGACCCGAACAGGCCAAAGAAGAAGCAAGGTAATTATATGATAACTCCTTGCAACTTTTCGATTTGTGATACTACTGCCTGGGTATTGGATACCGGAAGCCCTTATCATATTTGTAATTCGATGCAGGGTCTGCAGGTCAGTAGGAGATTTGATGAAGGCGAGAGGTTCCTGAATGTTGGAGATGGAAGCAAAGTTCCAGTTCTAGCTTTAGGAATCATGAGTCTTGTAATCAATTCTCGTAATGTAATTCTGAGTGAATGTCACTATTGTCCAAGTTTTTTATTAAATATTATTTCTGTAGGCCTTTTGGCCATGTACGGTTATGATTTTTTAATAAAAGAAAATATTTGCAATATCATTTTGAATGGTGTTACAATATTTGTTGGACAATTAAATAATGGAATTTACTTACTATCACAGCCTGTTAATGTGGTTCAAAAATTCGATAAACGCTCTAGAATAGATAATGTGTCAGAAGTCTACCTTTGGCACTGTAGGCTAGGTCATATCAATAAGAACAGGATAAACAGGTTGGCTCAAGAAGGAATTCTTGAAGTTAGTGATTGTGAATCACTTCCAACCTGTGAGTCCTGTCTTCTTGGAAAGATGACCAAGTCACCTTTTACTGGAAAAGGTGAGCGAGCCAGTGAACTCTTAGCTCTGGTACATTCTGATGTATGTGGACCCATGAGCTCAAGTGCAAGAGGTGGATTTTTCTACTTCATAACCTTCACAGACGACCTATCTAGGTATGGGTATGTCTATTTAATGAAGCATAAGTCGGAATCATTTGAAATGTTCAAACTATTCCGAAATGAGGTAGAAAAACAAACTGGGAAGTGTATTAAAACTCTTCGATCTGATCGAGGAGGTGAATACCTTTCCAATGAGTTTCTGACGTATCTAGGGGAGAATGGGATTCTCTCTCAGTGGACTCCCCCTGGAACACCACAGCATAATGGTGTGTCTGAAAGGAGGAATCGGACCCTGTTAGACATGGTTCGATCCATGATGGGGTTTGCTGGTCTGCCGATCTCCCTCTGGGGATATGCGCTCGAATCGGCTTGTTACCTTCTAAATAGAGTTCCGAGTAAGTCTGTAGCCAAAATGCCATATGAGATATGGATAGGACGTAAGCCAGTACTCTCGCACCTTAGGGTTTGGGGGTGTCCGGCTTATGTTAAACGTTTAATTACAGACAAGCTTGGACCTAGGTCTGACAAGTGTAATTTTATAGGGTATCCAAAAGAGACCAAAGGGTATTATTTCTATCTTGCTGATGAGCAAAAGGTGTTTGTCAGCCTTAAGGCAATCTTTTTAGAAAAGGAGTTCCTTAGTGAAGGAACTGTTGCCTCTAAAGTCGAACTTGACGAAGTTCGACAGATGGAAAAACCGACACATGTTACTGAACCTGAACCGGATTTGATTAGATCAGATCCGGAGCCCATTGATTATGCACCCTTAAGGCAGTCTGGTAGAGTACCACATCAACCGGACAGATACTATGGTTTCTTGATCCGGGATGGTGATCCTATCGAACTTGATGAAAACGATGAGGATCCGATTACCTACATGGATGCAATGCAGAGACCTGACTCTGAGAAATGGCTAGAGGCCATGAAATCCGAAATGGAGTCCATGAAGGTCAACGATGTGTGGACATTGGTTGACCCACCCGAAGGAGTAAAACCCATAGGGTGTAAGTGGGTCTTCAAAAGGAAGAGGGGCGCAGACGGAAAGGTGGAGACCTATAAAGCCCGTCTAGTTGCCAAGGGATATCGTCAACGTTATGGTATAGACTATGACGAGACGTTTTCACCTGTGGCAATGCTCAAATCCATTCGGATTATGCTTGCGATAGCTGCCCATCTGGACTATGAAATCTGGCAGATGGATGTGAAGACAGCTTTCCTAAACGGAGAGCTGGACGAAGAGGTGTATATGATACAACCTGAAGGGTTCACATCCACAGATGAGTCTAAGGTGTGCAAGCTACAGAGGTTCATTTATGGACTTAAGCAGGCATCTCGGAGTTGGAACATACGTTTTGATAGGACGATCAAAATGTATGGCTTCGTTAAGAACGGAGAAGAACCTTGCATTTATAAGTGGGCTAATGGTCCAGCAGTAGTATTTCTTGTATTGTATGTGGATGACATTCTCTTAATCGGGAATGATGTCCCTACATTACAGGGAATAAAGATTTGGCTATCGTCACAGTTCTCCATGAAGGATTTGGGAGAAGCTTCCTACATCCTAGGGATGAGGATCTATAGGGATAGATCCAAAAAGTTGCTTGGCTTATCCCAGTCCACGTACATTGATACTATGCTGAAAAGGATCAGCATGAAAAATTCCAAGAAAGGCTATCTACCGATAGGCTATGGAATTTCTCTCTCGAAGAGGGATTGTCCGACAACACCTCAAGAGAGAGAGCGTATGGGTAGGATTCCATATGCTTCGGCAGTGGGATCTATCATGTACGCCATGACATGTACACGACCAGATGTGGCATACTCACTAGGGGTAGTGAGTAGATACCAATCTGATCCAGGAGAGAATCACTGGAAGGTTGTTAAAACCATCCTGAAGTATTTAAGAAATACTAAGGACCAGTGGCTTATATATGGTGAATCGGACTTGAGACTTATAGGGTTTACAGACTCTAGTTTCCAGTCTGATCGCGATGATAGCAAGAGTGTGTCAGGATTTATTTTTACCCTTAATGGTGGGGCTGTCTGCTGGAAGAGTTCCAAGCAGCACACTGTGGCTGATTCAGTATGCGAGGCGGAGTATATTGCTGCATCAGATGCTGCCAAAGAAGCGGTGTGGCTGAGGAAATTCATCACCGAGCTCGGAGTAGCACCCTCCCTTGTTGGTCCAGTTCTGCTCTACTGCGACAGCTCTGGAGCCATTGCTCAGGCGAAGGAACCAAAGGCACACCAGCGGACGAAGCATACTCTGTGCCGCTACCATCTCATCCGGGAGATCGTGGATCGAGGTGACGTCGACCTTCAGAAGATCGACGGGAAGGAAAACCTGGCCGACCCATTCACTAAAGCCATTGCGGTGAAGGAGTTCAACGACTACAAGTCGAAGATGGGTATTAGATACTGCACCGATAGGCTTTAGGCCAAGTGGGAGATTGTTGGGAATAGTGTCCCAAAGCCAATCGTCAGCCTGTTGACGGTTGTGCTCCTTTTATATTAGTACATGAATTATAAATAAATAAAAGTTATTTTGATATTTTTTCATCACAAATGTTTCATCTTCTAATGAACTCCTGTATTGTGGTGAAGTCCTTAGGACTATTTAGACTCGACAAAGGAGGATTTGTCGTTTAGTCCTTAAACATGTTCGCGACCAAATGATACGTTGTTACCAAGGATGACAACATTTATCGAGCATAGGTCATTGTGTGCCATATGGGTTGGTTGTCCTCATAACCAAAGAGTGTGGAGACACTGGTATGGCATACAGGTGAGATGTAATGGTACATCTGCACTGAACGTGACCAACTCCGGAGCTATTTCTGCTGTCAAGATTTGCTCCGATGGGATATGGGTATAAATGTCCCTCCGACCTGAGACCGCCACGGTGACTTGCAAGCAACTCACTGCACTTAGGCACTGGACTACCTGAATTTCTAATTCAGTGACGGAAGGTTGCTGGGTGTAGTCAAGTACTTGACTTGTCGGTGCGTGTGTCAAGATGGGATTGACCACTCCAGTTTAGGAGCTGTGTACAGTCGTGTTTCAATTTAGCAAAACCTTGGCCAGGGTAGTCCTAGTGAGGAGTCACAGGACTAATTGAGTTGAGCACGATTCGAATGATATCATCAGGGTTGACAGTTTAACTCTGAGTCATCCTAAACACAGGGGTCAAAAGGGATGAATTATACGGTAACCATATTCACGTAGGTTCTGAATGTTGCGATTGCGATTATTCGACCTATCCGATCATCGGGTACCATTGCTAGATTGTCACTTCGATTAGTACAGAAATTGGTTCCTGTGCTACCGGCTTAGGTTCGAACCTGCGGGGTCACACACATTAGAGGTTCCTTTCTGATCTGATGGCTGATTATGAGTCTTATCTATCTGGAACTCTATGATTGAGAATTAGGATTCTCTAATCATGAGTTCCACACATTTTGGGTACCGGGATCAAAATTTTGAATTTCGAATTTTGAATTTGAAATTTGAACTCTTTGATCAGGGTTTCTTATCGATGGTCTCTGATGCCTGATTGCCCATCGAATTTGGACTCAATATTTATGAGAGGTTTAATTAGTGATTTAATCACTAATTAACTCAATTTGATTGAGTAATTATTTTTGGATCAAGTCCAATTGAATTGGATTCAGTTTGGATTGACCCGATTAGGTTAAATGTTGACCTAATCGCTAAGGTGGTTTAGTCCCTGATTTGATCAGGGGTTAGGTTTAGTTAATTCCTGATTTGATTAGGATTTTATTAAGCCTAATTAAGCCTAATTATATTGGGTTTAATTTGGTCTAATTGTGCTCAACCTATTTTAAACTAGGTTGGCTCAATTTGAATCAAACCACCTTGTTTTAAATTCCCTGCGTCACCCAACTTCCTTGCATCCATTTGAATTCACGAGAAGAAACTTCTCATGAAATTTTTCTCATGCAAAACCCTTCCCCACATCCTCATTTTTGCGCCATATGGATGGATAAAATAATTAGTTAGCCATTCAAATTCAAAGCATGTTTGAATTTGAATGGATAACTTATCACTTGCCCTTTCATCCTTATCCATTTTGTGCGCCACATTACTTACACGAGAAAAGGTTTCTCGTGAAACTTTTTTCATGCACAAAAAGCCACGCCCCTTCTCTTCTCACGCCCAAAAGGATAGGGATAAGTTGGTTTTCGTTTGAATTCAAATTTGATTTGAATTCAAATGTGTAACCTCTTGTCTTTATCCTCTCACGCGGATAAGACACGTTCGACGTTGTTTTAAAAAGAGGAGAAAGGTGGGACGTGCGTAAAAAAATTAGGAGAGAAACTTTGGGGCATGAGGAAGGCTTCTGTGCAAGGTGAAGGTCCAAAACCTTTCGAGAGAAAAAGAAAGAAAAGAGAGAAAATTGGGCGCAGGGTTTTTGGTGTGTACCCTAGGGTTTCTACCTAGGGTTCGGGAAGTGAGATTGGTGTGCCACGAGTGTCGTGAGTCCACCAAACTTTAGAGAGAGATCCATCAGCCTCTCAAGTAACTGTGCAGACAATCTGGAGCATCCAAGAAGTCAGCACACATCGATCGAAGGAGTTCGATCAACATCTGCCATCAAAAGGGTGAAATCACGAACTAGCATTCGTGAGGAGCTGATCAGACGGGAGCTTCATGTGGATGATCCGCAGAGGCCAGACAGTTGGGTGGCTGCGACGTGATGATCAGAGCCCTCTGACGGTGATCAGATTGCGGTGATCGACTACCCACAAAAGGTGATGTATTCTGAACACAGTACTGTAAAACGTTTACTGATTCAAATTTGAATTTCAAATTTAAATGCATGCTGTTGTATCATATTTAGATCCTAGTGTAGGGTTAATTAGTATTAATTAATGAGATTAATTAATAATTCCACTGTAAAATAATAATTTTGAAAAAGTTTTAAAATTACCATTTTGCCCCTGCACTAAATTTTCGCTTCAGTCGGCTCCTCCGAGTTCCTTAAGATAATAAGTTTCGGGCCGGACTACTTCTTTGACTTCATACGGTCCTTCCAGTTTGGGGCGAGTTTCCCTCGGTCCTGACGTTGCGAGACAGCGGCTCGTCGAAGCACTAGATCTCCCGCTCTAAAGGCTTTGTTCTTGACCCGGGCGTTGTAATATCGAGCGACTTTCTGTCTGTAGGCTGCCATTCGAACCTGAGCTATCTCCCATCTTTCTTCCAGCAGGTCGAGGTTGGCTCTAAGACTTTGCGAATTTTAATGTTCGTCGAATGCCACGACTCGTGCCGATGGGAGTTTAAGCTCGATTGGGATGACAGCTTCCGCACCGAAGGCTAAAGCAAAAGGGGTCTCTCCCGTAGGTAGCCTCTGGGTAGTTCGATACGCCCACAACACATGATAAAGTTCGTCCGCCCAAGTTTCCCTCACTTTTTCAAGCCTTGTTTTAATCCCCTGCAAAAGGATTCTGTTGGTCACCTCAGCTTCGCCGTTCACCTGGGGATGGGCCACTGATGTGAAGTTGTGGGAGATGTTTAGATCTTCACAAAATTTGGTGAATTTTGCTCCTGTAAATTATCGTCCATTATCAGTGATTAGGGTTCTAGGCAGGCCGAACCTACACACGATCGACTTCCAGGTGAAATCTTGCACTTTTGCTTCTGTGATTTTCGCTAGTGGTTCGGCTTCAACCCATTTGGTGAAGTAGTCGATCGCTACAAGGAGGAACATCCTTTGCCTAGACGCCATGGGGAAGGGGCCAAGTATGTCCATCCCCCATTGTGCAAAAGGCCATGGGGCACTCAAGGGTGTGAGCTCGGTGGTGGGCTGTCTCTGGACGTTGGTGTATCTCTGGCATCGATCACACTTTTTAACATATTCAATCGAATCATGATGCATCGTTGGCCAGTAATATCCTTGGCGGAGCAACTTGTGGGATAAAGATCTAGCCCCCAAATAGTTTCCGCAAATTTCTTCATGTACTTCCCACAAGGCGTAGTCAGCTTCCGAGGGCCGGAGACATTTCAAGAGGGGCAAGGAGTATGATCTCTTGTATAATTTGCCCTCATAAAGGATGTACCGGGAGGCTTAATTTTGGAGCTTCCGAGCTTCCTTCGCATCCTGGGGGAGAACTCCATCTTTGAGATAGATTATCAGTGGGTCGACCCAGCTGGGCTCGTGGTCAATCTTCATCATGGGTCACGATTCTTCTGTACTCGGGTATTTTAGAACTTCGAAGAGGATGCCTTTGGGCAATTCGGCCAGAGCCAACGTCGCCAGCTTGGAGAGAAGGTCAGCCCTGGTATTTTCCAACCTTGGGATCTGTCTAATGTTGAAGCTGCTAAAGGCGGGGGTGAGTTCCTTTACCTTCTCAAGGTATTTGGCCATACTGCGCTCCCGCGCTTCGTAACTCCCGCTGACCTGCCCCACCACCAGCTGAGAGTCACTGTGCACCCGGAGCTGACTTATCCCCAGCTCTCTAGCGATCCTTAGTCCTGCGATCAGAGCTTCGTATTCTGCTCCATTGTTTGTTGCGAAAAACTCGAAACGCAGAGCGTATTCCGCGATGACTCCCTCCGGACTGACCAAGATCAGGCCCGCACCTGCGCCCGACATGTTGGAAGATCCATCCACATAGAGGGCCCAAAAGCGATTAGCGGGATCGGCCTCTTCTTCAGGGGAGTTCGGTTGGGACTTCAGGTCGTCAACTTCGCTTTGTTCAGGTTCAGCTTCCTCTGGGATGGTACACTCTACTATGAAATCTGCCAGTATTTGGGCCTTTACTGCTGGTCTGGGTTGATAGTGGATGTTGAATTCTGTGAGCTCGATCGCCCATTTCACCATCCTCCCGGAGGTGTCCGCCCGGTGCAAAACCGCCTTGATTGGTTGGTTGGTGAGTAGCGTCACAGTGTGCCCTTGAAAGTAAGGTCGGAGCCTCCGGACTGCAATCAACAAGGCGTAAGTCAATTTTTCTAGTTTGGTATACCTGGTCTCGACGTCCCTCAATGCGCGGCTAACATAGTAGATCGGCCGCTGGACTTTCGTCTCTTCTTTGACAAGGACGGCCGTGAGGGTCATAGGAGAGACTGTCAGGTATAAAAATAGCTCCTCCCCAGGCTCAGGCTTTGCCAACAGCGGGGGTGATCCAAGGTAGCTCCTTAATTCTTCGAACGCCTGTTGGCACTCAGAGGTCCAACAGAAGTTCTTCGGCTGCTTGAGGGTTTGAAAGAAGGGCAAGCACCGTTCGGCCGACCTTGCGACGAAGCGATTAAGGGCCGCTATCCTCCCCGTGAGGCGCTGAACCTCTTTTATCGACTTTAGGGCGGCCATCTCCTGGATGGCGCAAATTTTCTCTGGATTGGCCTCGATCCCACCCTCTGATACCATGAAGCTCAGGAACTTTTCTGAGGTTACGCCGAAAGCGTATTTAGTTGGGTTCAGCTTCATTCTATATTTTCAGAGAGCGTCGAAGGTCTCCTCGAGGTCGGCGACATGATCTCTGGAAGATTTGCTTTTTACGAGCATGTCGTCCACGTAGACCTCCATGTTACGGTCGATCTGCTCCTTGAAGATTTTGTTCACCAATCGCTGGTAGGTTGCGCACGCATTCTTGAGGCCGAAAGGCATGACCCTGTAACAGTAAAGGCCATGATTAGTGATGAAGGCTGTCTTTTCTTCATCTTCCGACGCCATTCTAATTTGATTATAGCCAGAGAATGCATCCATGAAGGTGAGGAGCTCATGGCCCGAGGTTGCGTCCACCAGTTGATCGATTCTGGGAAGGAGGTAGCTGTCCTTCGGACAGGCCTTATTCAGCTTTTTGAAGTCTATGCACATCCTCCACTTGCCGTTTGCCTTTTTGACCAGGATAATGTCGGAAATCCAATCAGGATAATTGACTTCCTTAATGAATCTGGCCTTAAGGAGCTTATCCACTTCCTCGGCTATCGCCTTCTGCCTCTCCGGAGCATGACTTCGGATTTTCTCTTTCATCGGTCGATGCTTTGGATCGACGGCCAGATGATGCTCCATGACTTCCGTGTCGATCCCCGACATGTCTGCTGGGACCCAAGCGAAAACGTCCGCATTCTTTTGTAGAAAATCAATGAGACGCGTCCGCACCTCCTCCCCTAGGTTGGAGCCGATCATTGCTACATGCTCCGCGTTCCCGTCGTTCAAAGGGATCGGTACCAGATCTTCGATTGGGGCACCCTTCTCTTCGGTGAGGTCATCACAAGCGTCCAATCCATCGACGGGGCAGGAGTCAGATTGATCGCCTCTTTGCAAGGCTATATTGTAGCAGTGTCTGGCCAGAGCTTGGTCTCCCCGGACCTCTCCGGTCCCCTGGTTGGTGGGGAACTTCAACTTCAAATGGTAGGTCGATACGACGGCTCGGAGAGCATTAAGGCCAGGTCGGTCGAGGATTGCATTGTAGGCGGATGGCGCCTTCACCACCAAGAAATTTACCAGAGCCCTGGATTGCCGTGGATATTGACCTGCGGCCATAGTCAAAGTTATTATTCCTTCCGTCGGAACGGCGTCGCCGGTAAACCCTACCAAGGGGGAGCTAATCGACCTCAGATGACCGTCAAAAGTGGACATTCTTGAAAAGGCATCGTAAAACAAGATGTCGGCCGAACTTTCATTGTCGACAAGAATGCGACGGATATCATAATTTGCCATATTCAAGGAAACTATGACCGCGTCATTATGAGGGAATTGGACTCCCTGAGTGTCTTCTTCGGTAAAGGTTATGGGCTCTTCAGTCTTTTGTCGCTTGGGGGATACAGCCGGTATGTTGGTCGTTTCCTGTCGGGATCCTCCCGAGATGGTATAGGCGGAATCCGTCAGAGGCCGATCGTCCAGCCACTCCATGCTGGCGACCATAGCCGGAGAAAACGGGGCCCGAGAAACCAAAGGCGAGACCGGGGTCCGGGATATGGCTGCGGAGGCCGTGGGTAGCTGCGCGGATGCTTCGCGAGAAGGCATCAGGCGAGGATCCCGTGGGGGAAAGAAGGAGTGGGTGCCGGAGGAGATGATCGGAGGTGGCTCCGTTGAGCGCTCCTTTAAGAACAAGGGTACTACGAAGACACAAACCCTTCCTCTAGCACCAATCCTGGTGCTAGAAGGGGGAAGAGAGAAGAAAGAAGAAGAAGGAAGTTCGACAGACAACAATTCGATGCGAGGTGCGGACGAGGTAACAAAATCTTCTACTCATTTTTTAACTAACAAGATGTACGTTACAAGACCCGGAGGGCTAGAAAAGAATACATTACTACAAGGCTTGAGAACATGGCTTGGAAAGGACACACCGGAGGCCGCTTCAAGCTGCAAACTTCTCTTCCCGTTTTTGTCCTTCCCAGCCGCATTTTCCAGTGCATGTAGCAGGCCTATCGACTCTCGCCCCGCTTCGTTCCGCTCCATCTTCGAAGTCCCAACCCCAGGAAGAAAAGGATGGGATAGATTTCAGGGGGCAGTAAGGGCAACGGCAGCGATGATGAAGACCTGTTTCAAGAAGAATCGGAGTCACCCTGGAGGCAGCGGTGGCACCAGAGATATGCGCCATCACCGAATGCTCCGCGACAGCCACCGTCCAAAATGCTTTGGCAAGATCGGCATGCGCTACTTCCACCGCCCCCGCAACGAGCTTTACTGCCCCACTGTCGACGCCGACCGCTCCTGGTCCCTAGGCCCCGACGGCATCAAGGATCCCGCCATAACTCGTGACGACAGCTCTGCCCTCCTGACCGATTTCACCCCGCCTTGCTACTCCAAAATTCTCGGGCAGAACACCTTTACCGACGATCCCCGTTATTAAACCCCTGTTGTTGAAGGAATTCTTCCTCGAGCCCCCTTTGGAACAACGGGGACCTTCAGCGGCCGCTCGATGACCGAAGAACTCATGGACCGCTGTTCTCCTCCTTGCCTTCCTCCAAGCCCTCGACATCCCCTTGAGGATGACCTCCGGGGTGGAGGACATGGCGGGGAAACCCCTTAGAGAGGAATCGGGGGGCTGAAGACGGCAAAGACCGGCGCAGAGGACGCTCGGAGTCGGCAGGGACATCGAGGGAGTGGCTGAGTGGCTAGGCTCTCAGATGGAAGAAAGGTGCCATCCTTTTGGCGGAGTAAAGCCCCGAGGGAAGGGTAGGGGGTTTAAATAGGCAGCGGATCTTAGCGCAATTACGATGGCGGGCATCTTTAGTCCAACTGGTGCTTGCCACGTGTCCCGTGTGTCCCACTCGTCGCTATCGAGGGTTGACTGTTCGCAAATTTTCAAGGCGCGATGCTTGGGATCACGTCTCGGTGGGAGTTTCAAAAAGACTCTTCGGGTCGCCAAAATTGAAAAAAGGGCTCTGGCATGCGCGCATTAAATGCCGACATATCCGAGGATGGTTGCGCACGGACGTCAGGGGGAGAACTTCGGCTGCGACAACTTCTCCGTACTTCCTTCATTCGAAATTCAAACTCGGAAGTGGGGGGACTGGTGTTGGGCATAAAATACCCTCGGCCGAAGTTATTGGCGGGGTCGACCCTCGTGAGTCTCTTCCATTTTTCGACAACTGTTGGTGAACCCCCGTCACTTCGCCCGGACTTCTACGGGAGCTGGGCTCCGTCCGCGAGTTCTACAGCAAGGAAGACTTCGCCCGAACTCCTACGGGAGCCGGGCTCCGTCCGCGAGTTCTACAGCAAGGAAGACTTCGCCCGGACTCCTACGGGAGCCGGGCTCCGTCCATAATTTCTGCAGCAAGGAAGACTCGCCCGGACTCCTACGGGAGCCGGGCTCCGTCCGCGAGTTCTACAGCAAGGAAGACTTCGCCCGGACTCCTACAGGAGCCGGGCTCTGTCCGCGATTTCTGCAGCAAGGAAGACTTCGCCCGGACTCCTACGGGAGCCGGGCTCCGTCTGCGAGTTCTACAGCAAGGAAGACTTCGCCCAGACTCCTACGGGAGCCGGGCTCCGTCCGTGAGTTCTACAGCAAGGAAGACTTCGCCCGGACTCCTACGGGAGCCGGGCTCCGTCCGCGATTTCTGCAGCAAGGAAGACTTCGCCCGGACTCCTACGGGAGCCGGGCTCCGTCTGTGATTTCTGCAGCAAGGAAAACTTCGCCCGGACTCCTACTGGAGCCGGGCTCCGTCCGCGAGTTCTACAGCAAGGAAGACTTCGCCCGGACTCCTACGGGAGCCGGGCTCCGTCCGCGAGTTCTACAGCAAGGAAGACTTCGCCCGGGCTCTGTCCGCGAGTTCTGCAGCAAGGAAGACTTCGCCCGGACTCCTACGGGAGCCGGGCGCCGTCCGCGAGTAGGAGCCAGGCTCCGTCCGCGAGTTCTACAGCAAGGAAGACTTCGCCCGGACTCCTACGGGAGCCGGGCTCCATCCATGATTTCTGCAACAAGGAAGACTTCGCCCGGACTCCTACGGGAGCCGGGCTCCGTCCGCGAGTTCTACAGCAAGGAAGACTTCGCCCGGACTCCTACGGGAGCCGGGCTCCGTCCGCGAGTTCTACAGCAAGGAAGACTTTGCTCGGACTCCTACGGGAGCCGGGCTCCGTCTGTGAGTTCTACAGCAAGGAAGACTTCGCCCGGACTCCTACGGGAGTCGGGCTCCGTCCGCAATTTCTGCAGCAAGGAAGACTTCGCCCGGACACCTACGGGAGCCAGGCTCCGTCCGTGATTTCTGTAGCAAGGAAGACTTCGCCCGGACTCCTACGGGAGCCGGGCTCCGTCTGCGAGTTCTACAGCAAGGAAGACTTCGCCCGGACTCCTACGGGAGCCGGACTCCGTCCGCGATTTCTGCAGCAAGGAAGACTTCGCCCAGACTCCTACGGGAGTCGGGCTCCGTCTGCGATTTCTACAGCAAGGAAGACTTCGCCCGGACTCCTACGGGAGCCGGGCTTCATCCGCGAGTTCTACCGCAAGGAAGACTTCGCCCGGACTCCTACGGGAGCCGGGCTCCGTCCGTGATTTCTGCAGCAAGGAACACTTCGCCCGGACTCCTACGAGAGCCGGGCTCCGTCCGTGAGTTCTACAGCAAGGAAGACTTCGCCCGAACTCCTACGGGAGCCGGGCTCCGTCCGTGAGTTATACAGCAAGGAAGACTTCGCCCGGACTTCTACGGGAACCGGGCTCCGTCCGCGAGTTCTACAGCAAGGAAGACTTCGCCTGGACTCCTACAGGAGCCAGGCTCCATCCGCGAGTTCTACAGCAAGGAAGACTTCGCCCGGACTTCTACAGGAGCCGGGCTCCGTCTGTGAGTTCTACAGCAAGGAAGACTTCGCCCAGACTCCTACAGGAGCCGGGCTCCGTCCACCACTTCTGCCGCAGGTAAGCCTTGTCCAGACTCCTACGGGAGTCAGACTTCATTTTTTATTTCAATTACAGGAAGTCTCCGCCTGGACTCCTACGGGAGCCGAACTCCGCCTACGACCCCCAACTGCAAGAAGACCTTGTCCAAACTCCTACGGGTGCCGGGCCTCGCTACCGACTCCAACCGAACTTCGGCCAATAAATCTGGATCCCCTGACAAGCCACAGTAACGGACACCACTGCTCCACTCCCTGCGGCGGATTCTGTGCGAGTCCCCCACTCCCTGACGAGTCACGACAGCGGACGCCGCTCCAGCCCCCGCAACTGATTCCACATGGCAAGCCACGACGATAGCCACGATCCCACTCCACTACCCTCCGCAATAAATTCCTCCTGACTCTGGGCGGCCCACTACCAGACGGTTACAGGCGTTGCTATCAATCTGTTGCCCCCTCCGTCTATAAAAGGGAAACCCCAGATATGTTATTCTATAAGCTCTCATTTTTACCTCAAAACTCTGCTAAATTCTCCGTTCGAGCACTCCATTCTTGTTGAGGCAGAGAACTGACTTGAGCATCGGAGGATCTTGCCGGAGCAACCCCACCTCCGGTTTAGACTTCCTTTGCAGGTCCCGGCGGCGACCATGACTCCCTCAACTCCAGCTTCTCCGGCGCAAGCAAATTTTTGTACCAACAATTATCTTTACCAATGATTATTCATGGTATGATATGTGTATCTAATGAGATACAAGTTTGAAGCTTTTGAAAAGTTCAAAGAATTCAGATGTGAAGTTGAGAAATAAATCAAAAAATCTCTCAAAGTTCTTCAACAGATCAAGGAGGAGACTGCCCATCATGCATTTTTATCTTGAAGAGTCTCTTAGACACTTCGTAGCAAGCTACGTAATTTTATTTACCGTACAACTCTTGTAGATGAGCTAGTATGCTCCTAGCAGTTTTCATATCCTCATGCTGGCATTAGAGCTCATTAGACATGGACACCAGCACATAGCACCGAGCCTTGTTATCATTGTCCACCCATTTTTCGTGGGTAGCCCTTTGATCAGGGGTCGAATGAGCTGGTAGAGGGGTAGAGTCTTGGTCAATAACATAGTTCAACTTTTCGAAACTCAAAACTATCTTCAAGTTCCAGAGCCAATCCTTATAATTAGGTCTAGTCAATTGGTTTGTCTGTAAGATACGGATGAGAAAGTTTGAAGCAAACATTTTTCTACAAAGAGAAGAAGATTATAGTTAGATTTTATAATAGACTTCTTTAGTTTGTTTTAAGATTTTATTTTAAAAACAAACTCAACTCTCACTATTTTCTCGAATCTCCCACACTCTTCAGGTGGAAAAATGAAAACCTCTGCAATTAGGATTTCAAGTGAGTACTGCAGTCCCACCAATTGACATACCACTTCATCTAACAGTTATTGACCATATGTCAACTAATGAGTGGACAACCAATCACCCTCTGAAGCCCCTTACTTGCAACATTTATATGTCTCGTAACCACTTGCTGACCTAAAATGAGCCCCCTATCTCATTTTTCTACAAAAATAGACCCTATTACTCTTATCCTTCATGTTTGGTGGGCCCTTTAAAATCTTGTTGTCTCATGTGTATTACCCCTTCCCAGCGCCCTCCACTCCCCCACCCACAAAAAAAAAAAAAAAAAAAAAAAGCCCTACCCACACTAATTTATTAACTATTTTAAACTCCACGCGTGCCCTAATCACCCATTATCCAAGCCAAGTTCATGAGGAGGTGACAACGCAGCTGGATAGGATTTTTATATGATCTAATAATCCATTACGTCTCATCTACTAGGTTGGAATTGCCAATGTGATCTTTTTCTCAAATTCTCTCATGGCTCTCCTCCATTCCCATAGTCACCACTCTCCACCTCCCTATTTCTCCCCCTTCCCCATCAGGAACCACTAATCCACAATATTCAACACCTACCTATTGGCTACTAAATACAAGCATATCATGATTAGTGCCATGTATCTCTATGTTGCTCTTGGTAGCTAGCAAGCAACTTGTGCATTAAGAAGCAAAAATTAAGACGATGAGGTAGGAGGTCATAGCTTTGAGAAAGGCACTTTGATCTCTCTCTCTATTATGCACATCACCCAAGCCAAGTAGACCAACAACTAAGTTGTGACTCCTAAGTATTATAGACTGTGTGTTTTCTATGTCCAAGTGCTTTGAAGTGCCTACCATGTCATACACCAAGATTTGCCCTCTTGAGTATCCTTTTCTCAAGGATACATTATAAACTAGGCATATAACCCACATGATGCATAGGAGACATCTTTTATTTAAAAAGTATACTATATTTAAAATATTATTTTTATTAATTATATAAAAATTAATATATCTTTTATTAATATATAAAATATTTTATTCTATTAATAAATATTTTATTAATTTAAAATGAAATAGTATTTTATTAATACATTAATATATGATTAAATAATATTAATCTTCTAAAAATATTGTAAATAATTTTCTTCTAAACTCAAAACTACCTTCCAGAACACACATGGCAAAAAATTTACTATTATTGATTGGTATCATTCGTTGTGCATTTTTTTATTGATTGATATATATTTTTTTTTGACTAATGCATTAATATATTATTAAGTAACATTAATCTTCTAAAAATATTATAAATAATCTTCTTCTAAAGTACAAAACTGCCATCCACAACACAAATAGAAGAAAATTTACTATTATTTATTGGTATCGTTCATAGCACCTTTTTTATTGATTGGTACATTTTATTTCTTTTTTGACTCGCATCTTCACTTTATTTTCTTGTCCTAATGAAAAGGAAAGGGAAAGAGACCAAAGGTTCCCATTCACTCTTCCCTCTATAAACATTTTCTACGACGATCCAAACCCCTTCAATGGAGAAGAAGAAGTGAATCCCTTCTCCAAATTATCATGTTAAAAACTAACATTAATAGAATAGTATTTAAGTAGGTATTAATCCAAATTATTTGTAGTATTTCAAATGGGCCCATTTTTCTTCCAAGGGAATTCTATCATTTGTACTATAATTATAGCTTTGGCACTAATAGAATAGTAGCAGCCTGGCAACATAGCCAACCGTATACCTCTAAACCCTTGCATAACATCTTTGTCAAACTGAACACAAGTGACACCCTCATATGTCTGCAAGTAACCGACTACTCGAGTTAATGGAAAAGCTCATGTGCAACTCCACACCACAGGATTAGATTCTTCCATGAGTGCATTGTAGGTATGCACTACTATGCTGATTCCATTGCTTTGAGCCACAAACTAAGTATTGTTCAATCAAATTTCTTGATTTATAGCAAAGTACTTCCATGCCACAAAGTATCCACCATGCCATTGATCAGCAAGCCATCATATATGCTGTCCTTTATGAATCAATAGGCCAAACACATGTAATACCAGCATTCAAAGCCACTGCTATATATTAGGGTTATAAGTAAACCATGTTCCAGTATTGCTTAGCCTAACTTCCAAGTCAACATGACTTGCAATCAAAAGAAACCACGATTGTCTATACACAAACCCTCCAGGATCTACTATCTAAGCTCCTCCATAGGTGATCTTGTGCCATGACCCTTTTCTTGCATCTTGGCATGCTTTTCCATCTATGGTCATATTTCTCGACAATGATCATGGCTTGTTCGAACATTGTTGTACACTACCATATTTTTTAAGATCCAAAGCCATACCATTAAACATTCTCTATATATAGCCTGCACGTATATCTCTACACACTACCATAATATTGACATCCAAGTCTATCCATCAAGTACATAAATTAATAATTCTTTGAACCACATTGTCCTTTCCTTAAAAACACTTGCTTTGTTTTCCTTGATCCATGGCCCTACTCCAAAGCACATGTTATGATTGATATTTCATTAGCCATAGAAATATGCTTCATAGCCGGCCTAATTCTATAGACTCCTATCAGAGATTACACTACAATGCCTATAGGACTTTATCACCATTAAGATTAGCCAAACCTTTGTTAACTACTCCTATATAGCCTTCATGCTCCACTATATATAGAGATCAAGCACACAAAAGATATCCTAGACAACTCTCTAAGTTAAAACCTTATGAAACTTCCTACCACACAATGTAGCTATCTCATCTTACCAACATTGCCTCAAATGCATTCATGTGATGCAATTGAAACATGGCATTATCTTGCCCTACAATCGTACTGTAATGAGCCCATGTCCTATGAGCTAGGAAAGTTTGAAATATATCCCAAAGGACCACAACCCTCTTCAATAAATGAAGAATTTCTAAAGTATCTATGCATATCCGACGATCCACTACCATGCCAAATATCAAGCTCCATGAAGCCATTAATATCATGCCATAGCCATGTTGCTCAATATGTAAATATTAACATGTCCCAAAGGACCACAACCCTCTTCAGTCAATGAAGAATCTCTAAAGTATCTATACATATCCGACAATCCACTACCATACCAACTATCAAGCTCCATGAAGCCATTAATATCATGCCATAGCCATGTTGCTCAATGTGTAAATATTTCCTCTCGATACCTCAACTAAGTATCCATCCGTTCTCTCCCCCAAGATTTTCAAAGTATTAAGGAGATTGCCATTCTTGGCATGTGCAAAAACCTACACTACATCATGTCAAAGCCATATTGATACCCTCTATGATGAGCTTGTAGCCATAGTTATGACAATTCTCCCACACTCAAATTGCTAAACACCCTCATTGGTATCCAACCCTTGATTCAACAATCCAGTATCCATGATCAGAATTCTATTACAAATCTAGTAACCATGGTTCTTCAAACTAGAGACTGCCATACTTGGTGCCTTTGATCCTTTCTCCACCTTTAAGAATCCATGATTTACACTAATAGACTCTTCAACGAAACTCCAAATTGGTAAAAATACCTGTATTTGTAACTTGATTCTAACTTTGGTTGATACCTTTGCCAACTCTTTGCGATCCAATTAACCCCAAAATTGAATGACACTCCTTGGACTATTTTAAGTTTTAACTCTGATTGTTCCAATTTGAAAGTGGCCACCAAATCTGTTCACCTTCTCTATCCTCCAATGATTAACTTTATTTGAAAGAAACATGACACTTCTTGGACTCTTTCAAGTGTTGACTCTTGATTTCTCCAATCATAAGTATGGCCACTACTTCCACCAAAGTGGTTACTGTTAGATGTGTGCCCTAGATACCAGATTGACTGACACATTTCTGTACAAATGTAAGGATAAATTTATAATTTTGACTATAAATGAATAAAAGGATTATTCTACTATCATATGGTGTACATTATGTCTGTGATACATCCTTTGAGTTAGTAGGAATGTTAATTCATATTTTCAAGAGTTAAAAATTTAAGGTATGAATTTACATAACTAACTCATAAACAGCTCCTGACCATAGGATCATCATGAGGATGGTGATCGATCCGGAAGGTTGGTGTACGATCGCTTCCTTAGGATAGATGTGTCTTGAGTCTACGGTGCGGAGACACTGGAGCGAAAGTACAGTATTCGTTGAGAATGAGAGTACTAAGCGTGACCACCTCGAGCAGTCATAAGAAAGTCTACCTTCTCGTCGATGACTAGCTCGATACTGCAGCTGTGTGTCTAGTTCTTTGACCTGAGGTGCATCGACAGTTCACCTTGAGTGTGTTATAGTTTGACTATATCATAACTCGGTCTCCTAATCATTCGAAATTCTGAGGTGTATGTTGGCTGTAGCATATTCATTGTAGGAACCAGATCGCACCAAGATGGAATCTATCAACTTCGGTAGATAAGAGGAGTAGTCTTATGATGATCGAAAGATTGAGTCTTTAAGCCCATGGCCATGGCAGAGTGAAATAATGGAAAAAGAGTTTTCCATTAAGATTTTACATCGGACTTAGATCGATCTTTTGATTCATATGACTGATGTTGGGTTTGACGAGTTCATCTTAACCCTAATTCAGTCGGGACTCATGATAGAGGAACTCACTCACACAGATAGCTGCACTGAGAGGTTCGTCTTCATTTCTGATGGATTGCCACCATATACTGCTAGGTGTCACTGATGGATTTTGAGAGCAATTAGAATGATATTGATGATCAATCATTCTAAATTGTCTGAATCAGAAGAGTTCTGGTCCATCGAAAGAAGTTTCGATGATGTCGATGATGAGATCATGACATGTCTCATTACCATACGAAAATAAATCTAACTGGATCACACAAACAAGAGTTAGGGTTTGGATGTCATCGATTGAGCTAGCCCAGTTTGATTGATTTGGATTAGATTCAATTAGGTTCAAAAAAATCATGCTAGCACATGATTGAGCCTAACTTTCTCCTCGTGTAATCTTTTCTATCTTGACTGAGCCAAATATGATTTGACTCATCCAGAGAACCTTGAGAAGGTTCTCTCAGTCTGACTGGAGCCAGTCTAGCTCAAAAAAGTTTTGTCTTAATTCATGAGATGAATTTAAGACAACACCTGCTAATTCCTGTCACCTGTCATTTTCATTTTAGGACATCGGTCAAACATTGACCCATGGACCTTGGACTGAAAGCCACTTGGCAAGAGATCATTGGAGAGTTTTTGTGGAGTATCCACCTGCTAATTTTACCCTCAAAGTGGGTGCCATAATCAGATATGGCATACGCCCCAAGTGGATAAGGATAGAATCCCATGAGATGAGGACTCTATGTCTTGATCGACTCAAACTGTTGGGTGTCAATCTCACTGTGTTTATCCAGTGTTGGTGCCAACAGTAGGAGGGTTTGGTGGGGTTCTTATCTGATATGATCAGATGACATCACTCCACCAATTAAAATTTTTTTAGAATTAATTGGATATTTTTGATTGATCGAATGATGTGGCACTGCATGGCGCAATAGGGTCTTTTTAAACCCTGTCTATGCCTAGGGTTTAGAGACTCTACTCAATACCCAGCAAAAATATGAAATCCCTCTACTTCTCCATGCCCCCTCTGCTCCTCTCCCTCCCCTCTTCATGTCCAAGAGGTTGGGCATTCATCTGGTGCTTGTCCAAGGTGTGGTGGCTCCCTGATCAGAAGGCTGCAGGGATTTGTCGAGAAGCTGCTGCTCCAGCTTCAGAAGATCTTTTGAAGATCTTGCAGATCAGATCTAGATTTAATTTTTTGAGCAAAGATTTATGAGGAGAATATGATCCAAATCCTACTTGAGTAGATATCGATAGAGGTCAGGCGACTGCGTGGCTATTTTTGAACCTCGGGTATTGCTGCGATCATCTACAGGGTAATCTAGTTACCCTAGAGGTATTCTTCTAATCCTTAAGTTTTAGATTTAATTTTAGATTAAATATCAGATAATAAGAATCAGATCTAATAGACCTTAGATTTAAAATAAAGTAAGATAATTTTTTTAAAAAAATATTTCGCTCCAGATCTCATTAGATCTGGAAGATCCTACAAGAAAAAGGTGGGTTTTTCCTTCAATTGGTATCAGAGCCAGGTTGATGGCTCTATTTCAAATCTAATTTAAATTTGATTTTTATTTTTATTTATCTGATATTAATGAATTTCAGATTTCACATCAGATATGATTGGATCTGAAATCAAAAAAATTAAAATTAAATCTAAGTAGATCTAACATGTATGAGATGCATGACTAGACTAGGAATAGTTTAAACTATGAATAGTCTTGAAGTTTTATATTTTAATATGATTAAAATATAAATTAGATCTAATTTATTCTCTAATTTTTTGATGTTATAAATATTATATTCAAATCAAAAAATAAAAAATAAAATTTAATTAATTCATAAGATTGATCTGCTGCATGCCTAGACTAGTTGTAGAATTATTCTAGTAACTATCTAGAATAGATTTTATATTGAATAGTTTAATTTAAATCTTATTTTTCAGATGTTACATGTGATGTATCAGATCTGAAAGCATGCTAATTAGATCAAATTTTAATACATGAGATGTATGCAAAGCATGTATAAGTTAGATCTAAAATTATATATGTGATATGTAACTTAGATCTAACTAGTTTTGTAGTTAAATCAATATTTCTGATTAAGATATTCCTCATGGCCATTCGGTTATAAGAACAAAGTAGGGTTTAAGATCTTCTCCTTCCATTCAATGGGGTGTTCTTATGGCGTGTAGGGGTGCTGCGCGTTCATCCTTAATCAGAAATCAAACTTACTTTTCTGCAAAACCCTAGATGTTGAAATCCTAGGATTTATTTTATATATTTTATTTATGAATCCAAAACTTAATTAATGAATTAAGCTTATGAAATTAAATTAGGTCTAAAATTGAGAATTTCAGATCTAAGTCATTTTCATAAAATTGGGTTCGGGCTTGGGTAGCTCAATTAGGTCTAGCGGTTGATCAAACCGAATCAAAAGTTGGTTAGGTGTGATCATGAAAGCTAATAATTGACCAACCTAATAGAATTAAGTCTAGGTTAAGGTCGAATCATATTTAGATGTGACTCGATCAAGTTAAGACCTAATTTGGCTCAGTGGTTAGAGCCTAGATTATAGACTAATCCAATTGATTTTGGTTCGACAATTTGGTGTATAAGGTAAGTTGGGCAGATGCGACCGATTGATTTTTAATTGGGAGCTAGTCGACTCGAATGCGTTCTTATCAAGTTAATGGCATAACCCTCCCACTGGTCTCACTTACCTGGCTATATGTGTCGATCCAGTTCTGATTTGAGGTGACTAACAATTCGAGCTAACCCATGCCACTAGGTTAGTCATTATTGTTATGACTATGTCAAGTCAAATTTAATGAGACTAAATTAAATCTCCCTAAGAAAATATAAAGTCTAAGGTCTTCCACCATTGTGAATGTGTGGGCCCTTCCCGGGGTTGATTGTTCTCGGCTGGTTACAGTGGTTCAGTTGCACCGAAAAGATGCAACCATGTCCATTAGGCATTGGATGCTACAGATTAGAGGATAGGTTGTGTTCAATATTCCAGATATGGTGAGGGACGCAATCAGGAATCTAGTTCGTGCAAATGGTGGGTCTGACTTAACTAAGGAATGGAGCAATATTTCGAACACGGTGAGCTTCATGAATTAGAGACCAAGTTTTGGATGCACCATGATTAGAGAATCATTGGATAAAAGTTGTCCACTCATTGGTTGACCCATCACCAATAACTGTTAGGTAAGGTGATGAGCCAGTCGGTGAGACCGCACCACCCACTAGAAATCACTAATCACAGAGATTTTCACATCTCTACCTAGGGAGTGTAGGGATCTGAAAAAATAGTGGGAGCCTAATTTGTTTAAAAATGAAACTCCTAAATAAATTGGTTAAGTCTGATTACAAAATTTAACTAGAAACTTTTGACTCTCTACAGAAAACATGTCTGCGTCCAACCCCTGACCAAAATACTAGACACCCATAGATTGACTGGATCTAATTTCAATGACTGGTTGAGAAACTACAGAATTATTCTGGATTTCAAGAAACTGACTCATGTCTTGGACCAGGACCCACCTGCAATGCCAGCACATCCGACTGCTGAACAGAGAGCGTCTCTGAAAAAATGGACGGATGAAGATAACAAAGCCAGGTACTACATGTTGGGTGCAATGTCTGATGACTTACAGTGCTAGCATGAGAATATTATGACTACCCGCCAAATGTTGGCTCACCTACAAGAGTTGTTTGGTGAACAAAGTCGCGCAGCCAAGTATCAAGTCTGCCAAAGACTTTTTAAGGCTAAAATACGTGATGGACAGTCAGTCCAAGATCATTATTTAACAATGATCAAGGACCTTGAGGAGCTTGAGAAGCTCGGTATCATCTTAGACAAGGATTTTTAGATTGATGTGATCCTTCAGTTCTTGTCCGATGCATATGGTCAGTTCATCATGAACTTTCATATGCATAATATGCAGTGTACCTTGGCTGAGTTAATGAATATATTGGTTATGGCTGAGCTTTCTTTGAAGAGTTCAAAAGGCTCAGTCCTTACTGTGGAGCAGACTTCTTCCAAGAGAAAGTCTTTTGAAAAGAAGAAAAAATTTGCGAAGAAGCAGAAGGTGGATGGGAAAAGGAAGAAGATAGAACCGAAGAAGAAGGCTGCTGAAATGGAAAAATATTTTCACTGCAATTCAGACGGCCATTGAAAATGAAACTGTCCTCAGTACCTAGCCACCTTGAAGAACAAGAAGGATGGTCCTTCTGGAGGTATGTTCGTTATAGAATCTAATCTTATGGTTTTCTCTGCATCCAGTTAGGTACTTGACTCTGGTTCTAGTACTCATTTATGTACTTCTATGCAGGATCTTGAGGAGAGCAGGAAGCTGAGGGATGGGGATATGATCCTACGCATCGGGAACGGAGCAAGAGTTGCTACTGTGGCCGTGGGAACCTACCCTCTGCGATTACCGTTAGGATTAGATTTAGTTCTTAGAGACTGTTATTATGTGCCTGCAGTAAGCAGGACTTTGATTTTTGTTTCATATTTAGCATAAGAAGGCTATGTGATTAGCTTTCATAAGGACCATTGTAACATATTTTATGAAAATAATAAAGTTACAAATGGTTTTCTTATTAATGATCTTTATCAGCTACATATTGATGTATCTGTATTTAATATCGAGAAAAATATGAATGCCATAGGAATTAAAAGGCCTAGAGACAGTCTAAATGATAGGTATCAGTGGCACCTAAGGCTAGATCATATAGCGGAAGATAGGGTTAACAAATTGAAGAAATTCGAGCTATTGAGTCCGTTGACTTCTGAGTCATATCCAATTTGTGAATCATGCCTTCAAGGCAAAATGACCAAGCTCTCTTTTGTGGGATATGAGGAAAGGACCACAGACCTACTTGCCCTAGTACATACGGATGTGTGCGGGCTAGAGACAACTATGTCTACTTTATTATCTTCATCGATGATATGTCTAGGTACGGATATGTGTTTCTAATGAAACACAAGTCTAAAGCCTTTGAAAAGTTCAAAGAATTCAGACATGAGGTAGAAAAACAAACAGGAAAGCCCATTAAGGTTCTTCGATCAGATCGAGGAGGTGAATACCTTAGTCAGAAGTTTCTAGACTATCTTAAGGATAATGGCATAGTCTCTCAATGGACTCCACCTAGAACGCCACAACTCAACGGGGTTTTAGAACGGAGGAATCGAACCCTGTTAGATATGGTCCATTTCATGATGAGCTTCATGGACCTCCCTGAGTTTCTTTGGGGACATTGTCTCATGACAGCAATATATGTATTGAATAGGATTCCCTCTAAAATCATTCCTACCACACCGTATGAGATAGGGCATGGTAAGAAGCCAAGTCTGAGTCATCTCAGAATTTGGGATTGTCCGGCTCATGTCAAGAGACAGCAGGCGGACAAGTTAGAGTTCAGATCTTTTAGAGCTCGGTTCATAGGATATCCTAAAGAGTCATTAGGATACTATTTCTATATTTCGAAAGATCACAATGTGATTGTAAATTGACATGCTATTTTTCTTGAAAAATAGTTTATTCAAGATGGTGGCATCGAAAGAATAATTAAGCTCAAGGAGAATGTCTCCCAAGAGCAATGAGCTAAAGAACCTGAGGAACCCAATCAATTAGAATCAGTCCTCACACAACCTCTTCCACCTCGTAGATCGACTAGGGTTTCTCATCCTCCTGAAAGGTACTTAGGTACTATACAAGAGGAAGTAGAGAAAATATTCCTCACAAGAAATGGGGATCATGGTGATGACCCCAAGACCTATGATGAGGCGATATCAAATATCGACTCTGAGAAATGGTTAGAAGCAGTGAGATCAAAAATTGACTCGATGCACTCAAACTAAGTCAGGACCTTGGTAGATCCACCTGAAGGTATTGTACCTATTAGGTATAAATAGATCTTCAAGAGAAAGATAGGTGCAGATGGAAATGTGGAGACATTCAAAGCTAGGCTCGTAGTGAAAGGTTATAGTCAGCACGAAGGCATTGACTATCAGGATACCTTCTCGCCCGTAGCCATGCTAAAATTCATCCGCACATTGCTTGCTGTTGCAGCCTATTTCGATTATGAAATATGACAGATGGATGTGAAAATGGCATTCTTAAATGGATATCTTGAGGAAGATATCCATATGGAACAGCCGCTTGGTTTCACATTCAGTGATGATGATCACAAGGTCTGCAAGCTGCAAAGGTCCATTTATGGACTTAAGCAAGCATCTTGGAGCTGAAATACTCATTTCAATGATGTGATCAAAATGTTTGATTTCATCAAGAATGAGGAGAAACCATGTATATTCAAGAAGGTCAGTGGGAGCACAGTTATCTTCCTTGTACTATACGTTGATGACATCCTCCTAATTGAAAATGATATTTTCATGTTGACCTCAGTCAAAATATGGTTGTCTAAGGAGTTCTCTATGAAATATCTAGGAGAGGTATCCTTTATATTGGGCATTAAGGTCTATAGAGATAGACCAAATAGGATGCTGGGACTTTCATAGAAGATGTACATAGAGAAGATGCTAAAAAGGTTTAGCATGGAAAATTTCAAAAGAGGTTTAGTACCTTTTAGACATGACATTCATCTCTCCAAGAAGATATGCCCTAACACACCTGAGGAGATTGAACGTATGAGCAAGATCCCTTATGCTTCCGCAATAGGGAGCCTCATGTATGCCATGCTATCTACACGACCTAATATAGCCCATGCTGTGAGTGTCACAAGTAGATATCAGTCGAATCTAAGTGAAGAGCACTGGACTTTTGTGAAATGTATCCTTAAGTACTTGAGAAGGACTAAGGATATGTTTCTAGTCTTTGGGAATGGAGAACTTCAGTTTTAGAGATTTACAGACTCAGACTTTATGTCTGATATAGATGATCGAAAGTCGACATCTGAAAGTCTGTTCATTTGCAATGGTGGTGCAGTTAGCTGGAAGAGTTTCAAACAGACGGTGATTGCTGATTCCACCATGGAGGCAGAGTATATTGCTGCATCGAAAGCTGCGAATGAGGCATTCTGGTACAAAAAGTTTATCGCAGAGCTTGGAGTGATGTCATTGGATGCCATCCCTCTTTACTGCGACAATAATAGTGCCATAGCCCTAGGTAAGGAGCCAAGGTCCCACCAGAAGTCAAAGCATATCGAGCGGCAATTCCATCTGATCCGTGATTACCTCGAAAAGGGTTATGTCGAGGTTAAGAGAGTCGACTCTACAGACAATGTGACAGACCCACTAACAAAGCCATTAGGCTAGCAGAAGATCGAAGCCCACCTTGAGAAGATGGGACTTAGATATGTAGCCGATTGACATTAGGTCAAGTGGGAGTTTGTTAGATGTGTGCCCTAGATATCAGAATGGCTGACACATTCTTGTACAAATATAAAGACAAATTTATAATTTAGACGACACCCCTTGGCAACCAGACGGGCTTTATAGGTCTCCACCTTTCCGTCTGCGCCCCTCTTCCTTTTGAAGACCCATTTACACCCAATGGGTTTAACCCCTTCAGGTGGGTCAACCAATGTCCATACATCGTTGACCTTCATGGACTCCATTTCGAATTTCATGGCTTCAAGCCATTTCTCATAATCAGGTCTCTACATTGCATCCATATAGGTGATCGGATCCTCATTATTCTCATCAAGTTCGATGGGATCACCGTCCCGGACCAAGAAACCGTAGTATCTGTCCAGCTAATGCGGTACTCTACCGGATCGCCTTAATGGTGCAGGTATATTGGGCTCCGGATCTGATCTAATCATATCCGACTCAGGTTCAGCTATAGGTGTCGGTCCTTCTACTTGTTGAACTTCATCAAGTTCAACCTTAGAGGCAATGGTTCCTTCACCAAGGAACTTCTTTTCTAAAAAGATTGCCTTAAGGCTGACGAACACCTTTTGTTCATCAGCATGGTAGAAAAAATATCTTTTTGTCTCTTTGGGGTACCCTATGAATGAGCATTTGTCAGACCTAGGTCCAAGTTTGTCTGTGACTAATCGATTGACATAGGTCGGGCACCCCCAGACCCTAAGGTGTGAAAGTGCTGGCTTACGTCTTGTCCATATCTCATATGGAGTCTTAATTACAGACTTACTAGGAACCCTATTTAACAGATAACAGACTGATTCGAGTGCATATCCCCAGAAGGATATCGGCAAGCTAGCAAAACCCATCATGGATTGGACCATGTCTAACAGAGTCCGATTCCTCCTTTCAGACACACCATTATGCTGTGGTGTTCCTGGAGGAGTCCATTGGGAGAGAATCCCATTCTCTCCTAGATATATGAGAAACTCACTAGAAAGGTATTCTCCTCCTCGATCAGATCGAAGAGTTTTAATACTCTTCCCAGTTTATTTTTCTACTTCACTTCAGAATCGTTTGAACATTTCAAATGAATCCGACTTATGTTTCATCAGATAGACATATCCATGTCGGGATAGGTCATCCGTGAAAGTTATGAAGTAAAAATATCCACCTCTAGCACTGTTGCTCATGGGCCCGCATACATCAGTATGTACTAGGCCCAAGAGCTCAGTAGCTCTCTCACCTTTTTCAGTAAAAGGTGACTTGATCATTTTACCAAGAAGACAAGACTCACAGGTTGGAAGTGATTCACAATCACTGACTTCGAAAATTCCCTCTTGAGTCAACCTGTTTATTCTGTTCTTGTTTATATGACCTAGCCTCCAATGCCATAAATAGATATCTGACACACTATCTAATCTAGGGTACTTGCCAGTAGAATAGACTCTTATCAGGCTTGATCTTTTTGGTCTGGCTCTGCACAGATGTCCCAACCTGAACTTGCATCTTCTTCACTTTCTTCTTCTTGTTCTTCTTGCTTTCTCAAAGGGTCGAGAACCAGAAGACGAACCTCCCACTGAGTTCACCGACTCCTTGTGAAGTTAGTGATCCTTCTCAAAGTTCTGAAGCAACCCCAGTAACCCATGGTAGTTTACTTCAGGCTTTGTCATTCTATAATGAGTGAGGAATGGGAGATAAAACTTGGGCAGCCTATTCAGTATTGCATCTTTTCCAAGCTGCTCATGCAAGAGAAAACCGAGCTTGCTCAATCGTTCTATCAGCTCGATTATGTACAATACATGATCAGTGACAGAGGCACCATCCCGCATTTTGGCGTTGAAGATGGCACAACTAGTCTTGTGCCTCTCCACATCATCGAGTGTGCCAAAGGCATCCTTCAACACTTGAAGCATGTCCTTTGGCTGAGCCATCTCGAATCTGTGACTGAACTCGTCGCTCATGGTAGCCAGCATGATACAGCGCACTGTGGTCCGATGATTGAGCCACTTCTGGTAAGTGTCTCTGACTGTTCCACATGCATTGACAGCTGGCTCCTCAGGTACAGGATCCATTATCACATATAGGATCCGTTCATGCTCCAGGACTATCTTCAACTTTCGATACCAGCTACCGAAGTTAGGTCCCACTAACTTATCATTGTCCAACAATGATCGGAGCGATAGGGAAGTGGCCATATTTACACAAAGGAGAACCATAACCTAATTAGTAATTGATTCATTAAACCTAAAGATTTGGACTTTAATCAAAAGGTTTCTCCCACTATTTTATTCGAATTGGTAGCCTCTACCTCCAATTCGAGGAATTACCCTAATTTCTTAGTGGGTACTAGAATCCACTTAGACTGCACACAAGCCCAACTTTGGTTGGCCAACCCATGTACATCTAAGGGTAGGTTCATAACCAATTGTTTCTCTAAACAATTTTTAGTAATATTAATTTTGCCCCAGAAACCTAATCAGTAGGCTTTGGCCTCCACTGTAAGGATCCGGTTAGGTCCAACCATTAACATGATCATACTTGGTGTATCTAACCAACGAATGATTAAGCCCAACTTTGGTTGGCTCACCTAACCACCATTAGAGAGACACTTTCAAGTCATCATATGATGAGTGATAATTTCATTAGTCAACAAGCACCAGGCCTTTGGGTCTGCAATGATTATTGAGTTAATGGACTCATTATCAAACACCTTAATGGGAGGCTATGACTCAGTTATCTCCATAATTTTATCATTTTAAGGACCTAATAATTTTAGAAGATTTAAATAATATAGAGGATGAGGTCAGATGAACCAGCTTATCATGATCCTCCCATTGGCTTCACCAAGTCAGCTTAAGGGAGACCATTAAAAGGGCTGGTCTAGGAGTACCTAAATCAGTCACACTGATTTACCTAGCTGACATGGGTCAGCTCGAATAGTCAAGTGATCCGATCAAAACATAATTTCACCAAGAGGCCAGATAAGTTTGATCAGTGGGAGGGTCTGCCAAAGCTTGCCTTAGACACCATCAGAAATGGCCAGGTAAGCGGGCTCCCAATTAAAAACCACCGGTCTGGTTTACCTTAGACACCAACTGGTTTAATTAGTTTCGATTAGATCAACCTAACAGTTCATGCTAGACCGTTTAGCCAAGAATCAAGTCCATTTGGTTCTCGTTAAAGATATGGACTTGACCAACTACAACTATTGTAATTGATCTAGAGAATCCTTGACCTAAATCTAAGACAACAATTGATTAGATTTAGTCAATTCTCTAATTAAGTCCATCTTCAATCTAACCATAGGTCTAACCCAATTAATGGACCTAATTCTCACTAACCCATTAACCCAATGTGTTATGGTTTGTGTCTTAGGTTCTTCAATTCACAATCCTAGAACCTAATCAAACAACTTCTTAATTCTTAATTAAGTTTTGGGCTGAGGGTTGGGTTCGACTTTTCAAAAAATAATTTTTATATTTGTAAAATAATTTTACAATATGATTCTACCAACCATATTACATGTTTGATTTATAATCAAGATACAAGTGAAATAAACATGAAACTACTTTAGATCTAATCTAAACAGGTTCATGTAATTGAAACAATTTCAACTTTAAATAATTTTTTTGCATAAAAATTATTAACAAAGAGATTTTATTTCAGATTTAAATATCTTTTAAATTTAATAAATCATAAATTTAATCTAGATCATATCTAACAATTTTATGATTAAAGATAGATCTACACAAACCAGGACAACCTTTGCACTGTAAGGGATAAACCTTACAGCAAGACAACCTTGCAGTTTGTGATTGATCTAAAATTTTAATTTCAGATTTAATAATCAGATTATAAATTAAATTTAATCTAAAAAATAATCTAAGCATATATAAATAATCATGTAATAAAGAACCTAGGCTCTGATACCAATTGTAGGAACCAGATCTAGGGTTTCAGGGTTAGATCTTGAAACTTTTTCAAGATTATACAGCGGAAGACTAAAATAAATCAAACTTTATTTTTTAAAATCAGAGAATCTCTAGATCTAAGATCCTATTACATGATTATTACATAGCATTAAATCAAAAATTAAAATATATAAATATAGCATGAACTACATGTTGATCATATCAACATGTTTCTATACTACATCTAATGTATGTATTAAACAATAGATCAGATCTATTACCTTGCAAGTTAGACATTCTAACCTTGCTGATCCGGGTTTGAGGATGATATTGCAAGCCGCACACACGTCCGGCCTCTAGGAGTCATCCACACGAGCCCACGAATCTCGATCAGAAGTCCTGCTTCAGGAAATCAGCACAGTATGCTAGTACTGCGCTGATCCTTCTTTGATGGTTGATCAGGTGCCTCCTTCTTCTTGATTTGGACTCTTCCAAAGATGGAAAGTAAAAAGAGGAGTTTTAGATCTGAGACGCTCTCAGAAAACTCAAGATGGAGGGAGGAAAGATATGAAAACAAACAACCCTAGAAGAAGACCCTCTTCTTCTTCTCGTTTCTCTCTCTAGATACCCTAACTTGTATCTTTTATATCTCTACGACCCAAAGGTCTTTCTCTTTGATTTTTGGATGGATCAAAGGTCTCTCAAATCTTTATCTTCTTCAAAAATTTTAGGAAGAAACTCATTTTATACAAAGAGATATGATAGAGTCCTTGTCTAAGTCAAATACCTAGTCAAGGCTTATCCAAACATGGCAAGTTAAGAGGCGCCCAACTCTTGAGCACCTCCTCCATATTTTCATGTATGGATCACCAAAAAATAGTGCACAATATATACCCTAAAAGCCATAAAAATTTCAAAAAAAATTTAGATAAATTCGGTGCAAAATTGAAAAAGTTTTGGATTTCTAAAACTCTATCTCATAGAATTCGAAATCCAAACTTATTCCTTTTTGATTTGATCCAAACAACCTTCCATGTAAGAAAGAAGAGAGAAAACCTTTTGTGAACGTGGGAGAGACCTGGGAGAGGGCTTTTGTCACACAAAATAAGTGGAGATTGGCGTTGAATAAGAGAGAGGGCATGGGGAAGGCTTATGTGGTGCAAGATGGAATCCTAGTCTTACTAGGATTCTATCTCATGACTTGTTTTAATTTGGTTTCTCAAACCAAATCAAACCAAAATTAGATCAACCTAATTAAAATAGATCTTAACCTAATTAAAAACCTAATTTAATTAGATTAAATTAGATTTAAAACTGATTTAATTTTCTAATCAAATTAGAAATTTGATTGACCCAAGTCCTAGTTGAACTAGGACTAGTTTTTCTTGCACTTGGCTTATCCAATAAATCAATTGAACTTGATCCAATCAAGCCCAAACTAAATCTAATTAAATTATATTTAATTAGACTTAATCTCAGCCCATTGGCTTAATCAAATTAAGTCAATTAGAAATCGAATTGCTAATCGATCCTCCTGCAACACTTGCACTGGGTTAAATGTCAATCGTATTGATCATTTAACCCTAGAACGATTCTTAATCGTTGATCAACCATCCGATCGGATCATGAACTCTAATGTGTGTGACCTCATAGGTTCGAACCTAAGCCAGTAGCACAGAAATAAATTTTTGTACCAATCAAAGTGATCATCTAGCAATGGTACCCGACGATCGGATAGGTCGAATGTATAAAACAACATCCTTAGAACCCATGCGGATATAGTTTTCATATAATTCATCCCCTTGACCAAAATGATCATAGGACACCCCAGAGTTCAACTGTCAACTCTGATCAGGTTGTCCACATTATATTTCAAAATATCAAATCCATCTAATGGATTACCCTGGCCAAGGTTTTGCTAAATGGAAATACAGTGACTCATTCTTCTCCAACTCTTGGAGTGGTTAATCCCATCTCGATCACACTCTGACTTCGTAAGTACTTGACTGTGCCCAGAAGCCTTCCATTCCTGAATTAAAAATTCAGTTAGTCCAGTACCAAAGTACAGTGAGTTGCTTGCAAGTCACTGAGGCGATCTCAGGTCTAAGGGACATTTATACCTATATCCCATCAGAGACATTCTCGACAGTAGAATACTCTGGAGTTGGTCACGTTCAATGATGATGTACCCTTACATCTCACCTGTATGCCATACCAGTATCTCCACACTCTTTGGTTAAGAGGACAACCAACCCATATGGCCTACAGCGACCTATGCTCGATAGAAGCTGTCGTCCTTATTAACAGCCTATCATTTAGTCGTGAACAGTTTTAAGGACTAATCGATAAATCCTCTCTTTATCGAACTTAAATAGTCCTAAGGACTTCATCATAACAATGGAGTTCATTAGAAGATGAAAGCTTATGATGAAGATGCCAAATATATTTTATTTATTAACAAATCAATTACAATACTTGGTTGCTCAACCGTCAACAGCTTGACAATTGGCTTTTTGAGATACATTTTCCAACAACTCCCACTTGTCCTAAAGCCACTCGGTACAGTATCTAATACCCATCTTCGACTTGTGGTTGTCGAACTCCTTTATTGCCGGGGCTTTAGTGAAGGGGTTGGCCAGGTTCTCCTTTCAGTCGATCTTTTGAAGGTCGACGTCACCTCGATCCACGATCTCTCAGACCAGGTGGAAGCAGCGTAAGATGTACTTCGTCCGCTGATGTGCTTTGGGTTCCTTCACCTGAGCTATGGCACCAGTGCTGTCGCAGTAGAGCAAGACTGGACCATCGAGGGAGGGTGCTACTCCGAGCTCGTTGATGAATTTTCTCAGCCATACAGCTTCCTTCGCGGCATCCGATGCTGCGATGTACTCTGCTTCACAAACAGAGTCCGCCACAGTATGCTGCTTGGAACTCTTCCAGTAGATGGCTCCATCATTCAGAGTAAAGATATAATCCGACACGCTCCTGCTGTCATCATGGTCAGATTGAAAGCTAGAGTCTGTGAACCCCACAATTTTCAGATCTGACTCGCCATAAACCAACCATTGGTCCTTAGTATTTCTCAAATACTTAAGGATGGCTTTAACCACATTCCAGTTATTTTCTCCAGGATCAGATTGGTATCTACTCACTACTCCTAGTGAGTATGCCATATCTGGTCTTGTACATGTTATGGCGTATATGATAGATCCACGGTTGAAGCATATGGGACTCTACTCATACGCTCTCTCTCTTCAGGAGTTGTCGGACAATCCTTCTTAGAGAGAGAAATTCTTTGGCCTATCGGTAGATAGCCCTTCTTGGAATTCTCCATGCTGAACCTCTTCAGCACAGTGTCTATGTACGTGGACTGGGATAACCCAAGCATCCTTTTAGATCTATCCCTATAGATCTTCATCCCTAAGATGTAGGATACTTCATCCAAATCCTTCATGGAGAACTGTGATGACAACCAAACTTTTATTCCCTGTAGTGCGGGATGTCATTCCCGATTAAGAGAATGTCATCCACGTACAAGATAAGGAATACCACAATTAGACTATTTGCCCATTTATAGATGTAGGGCTCTTCTCCATTCTTAATGAAGCCATACGTTTTGATCACCTTATCAAAATGCATGTTTCAACTCCGAGAAGCTTGCTTCAATCCATAAATGGATCTCTGAAGCTTGCACATCTTGGACTCATCTGTGGATGTAAACTCCTCAGGTTGTATCATATACACCTCTTCGGTCAGCTCTCCATTCAGGAAAGCTGTCTTTACATCCATCTGCCAAATCTCATAATCCAGATGGGCAGCTATTGCAAGCATTATCCGAATGGATTTGAGCATTGCTACAGGAGAAAATATCTCGTCATAGTCAATACCATAACGTTGACGATACCCCTTGGCAATCAGACGGACTTTATAGGTCTCCACCTTTCCGTCTGCGCCCCTCTTCCTTTTGAAGACCCATTTACACCCAATGGGTTTAACCCCTTCAGGTGGGTCAACCAATGTCCATACATCGTTGACCTTCATGGACTCCATTTTGGATTTCATGGCTTCAAAGCCATTTCTCAGAATTAGGTCTCTGCATTGCATCCATATAGGTGATCGGATCCTCATTATTCTCATCAAGTTCGATGGGATCACCGTCCCGGACTAAGAAATCGTAGTATCTGTCCAGCTGACACGGTACTCTACCGGATCGCCTTAATGGTGCAGGTATATTGGGCTCTGGATCTGATCTAATCATATCCGACTCAGGTTCAGCTATAGGTGTCGGTCCCTCTACCTGTTGAACTTCATCAAGTTCAACCTTAGAGGCAATGGTTCCTTCACCAAGGAACTCCTTTTCTAAAAAGATTGCCTTAAGGCTGACGAACACCTTTTGTTCATCAGCATGATAGAAAAAATAACCTTTTATCTCTTTGGGGTACCCTATGAATGAGCATTTGTCAGACCTAGGTCCAAGTTTGTCTGTGACTAATCATTTGACATAGGTCGGGCACCCCCAGACCCTAAGGTGTGAAAGTGCTGGCTTACGTCTCGTCCATATCTCATATGGAGTCTTAATTACAGACTTATTTGAAACTCTATTTAATAGATAACAGGCCGATTCGAGTACATATCCCCAGAAGGATATCGGCAAGCTAGCAAAACCCATCATGGATTAGACCATGTCTAACAGAGTCCGATTCCTCCTTTAGACACACCATTATGTTGTAGTGTTCCTGGAGGAGTCCATTAGGAGAGAATCCCATTCTCTCCTAGATATGTGAGAAACTCACTAGAAAGGTATTCTCCTCCTCGATCAGATCGAAGAGTTTTAATACTCTTCCCAGTTTATTTTTCTACTTCACTTCAGAATCGTTTGAACATTTCAAATGAATCTGACTTATGTTTCATCAGATAGACATATCCATATCGGGATAGGTCATCCGTGAAAGTTATGAAGTAGAAATATCCACCTCTAGCACTGTTGCTCGTTGGCCCGCATACATCAGTATGTACTAGGCCCAAGAGCTCAGTAGCTCTCTCACTTTTTTCAGTAAAAGGTGACTTGATCATTTTACCAAGAAGACAGGACTCACAGGTTGGAAGTGATTCACAATCACTGACTTCAAAGATTCTCTCTTGAGTCAACCTGTTTATTCTGTTCTTGTTTATATGACCTAGCCTCCAATGCCATAAATAGATATCTGACATACTATCTAATCTAGGGATACTTGTCAGTAGAATAGACTCTTATCAGGCTGATCTTTTTGGTCTGGCTCTGCACTGATGTCCCAGCCTGAACTTGCACCTTCTTCACTTTCTTCTTCTTGTTCTTCTTTCCTTTCAAAGGTCGAGAACCAGAAGACGAACCTCCCACTGTTCACCGACTCCTTGTGAGTTGGTGATCCTTCTCAAAGTTCTGAAGCAACCCCAGTAACCCATGGTAGTTTACTTCAGGCTTTGTCATTCTATAATGAGTGAGGAATGGGAGATAAGACTTGGGCAGCGAGTTCAGTATTGCATCTTTCCCAAGCTGCTCATGCAAGGGAAAGCCGAGCTTGCTCAATCGTTCCATCAGCTCGATCATGTACAATACATGATCAGTGACAGAGGCACCATCCCGCATTTTGGCGTTGAAGATGGCACAACTAGTCTTGTGCCTCTCTACGTCATCGGGTGTGCCAAAGGCATCCTCCAACACTTGAAGCATGTCCTTTGGCTGAGCCGTCTCGAATCTGCGACTGAACTCGTCGCTCATGGCAGCCAGCATGATACAGCGCACCGTGGTCCGGTCACTGAGCCACTTCTGGTAAGTGTCTCTGACTGTTCCACGTGCATTGACAGCTGGCTCCTCAGGTGCAGGATCCATTATCACATATAGGATCCGTTCATGCTCCAGGACTATCTTCAACTTTCGGTACCAGCTACCGAAGTTGGGTCCCACCAACTTATCATTGTCCAACAATGATCGG